>NC_043980.1:27901182-28178682 GCF_902150065.1 Myripristis murdjan
CCTTTAATTCCTGTGTTCTCGGTTTTCATTAAATATTCTTTACTTCAAGCCAGCCTGCCTGCCTGCATCTCTGCATTTGGGTCCACCTGCTCAGCCACACGTTACAAAGATTTCTCTTGTCTTTTCTTACTGCTGCTTTTATGTTCGAAAGGCATGGCTGCTTGCTCAGCTTACCAGTCTTGATGTTGAGATTTTGCATCTAAACTAGCTATATAGTATCGTCTTGTCATATGATCAAATAGAGACTCATTTAATTGAATATATATCTATATCCAGGGGTGGACTGGCCATCGGGCACACCGGACATTTGCCCGGTGGGCCGATGTGCTACGTGGGCCGACAGTCCCCCGACACTTTTTTTTTTTTTTTTTTTTTTTTTTAAATATTATTTAAATAGCTGACCTGCCCATACAACCAGTAGATCAGCGGCCCGATTGACACTGGGCTGGCCCAATCACATTGCTAAACAACCCCTTTTGCGTAGTTTGGTCCCGCCTCCATAATGATTTTGGCAAATAAAGTCATTGCAAGAGTTTGTTTACTAAGCACCGGGCCGGCCCTTGAGACTCGCTGCTCTGCGGCCCATTGGTTATTTTTCTTCACTGACACGGGGCTGGCCCAATCATATCACGAGCCTTTGGCTCGGTGAGCCGGTGTGCAGTGCAACGCGGGTCGAACGTTATCTCATAGGATCTACTGAGATGGAGAGAAAACGCAAAGGCGGCACAGAGAAACTGCGAGAAAAAAAAAAGCAGCTGTCAATTTTCAAACCGATTGGACTTTTTCGCTTTCGGAGTTTTTCGTAATTTATCAGCATGAATAAAGTGTGAGCCCAAAGTATGCAAAAGAGATATAATCCCTTTGGCAGAGCGGATAGTGCCTCCGTCTTCTATGCTGGAGTTCAGGGGTTCAATTCCCCCAGACAAGGATGCGTTTTTACTTTAGTACCTAACTTTGTTGTTAATCATGAGAGTGAAGTGATTCTTATTATTCTGCCTGTAATTGGCTAGATGACACACACAGTGGCATTTAGGGTTTCTGTAATTTTCATTTCTGTACTCTTTGTGAATTTGTTTTGTAACCCAGGTGCTAAATTATTATCATTATCATTATTGTTATTATTATTTTGCCTTGTTTTTTTTTTTTTTTTTTTTGCCTTTTTGCCTTTTTAATGCCTTGTTCAAACTTTATCGGTAGATATATATACACCAATCGATTTAAACACGGATTTGTGTGGTATACTTTGTCACCATGACCTTCCTACATGCAGTCTGGGCTCATTTTCCATTCATGCTGATAGGCACCTGCACTTACTAATCTGAAGTAGATGCCCAAAAGGCGTTGGCCCGTTGTGGCCTGTTCAATAGAATAAAAAAGTTCCAATTCATCTATTGTATTTTATTGTTCCACTATAGTACTATAGGCCAGTATGACTGGGGCAGCCAAGTAATTTGACATATTTGAACAATTTTTTCAAAAACTAACGTAATAGTTGATTTTCCTGGTAATTAATTACTTTGACAATGATGTAACTCTGTTACTTTTTAGTAGAAGTAACTAGTAACTATAATTAATTACTTTTTCAAAGTAATATGCCCAACACTGCTGATGACAGCGAACTAATTGCATGGCATTATGGCTTTAAAGAGTTGCACAGTTGGTATACACATTTAAGAGAGCAAAAAGACTGGAAAGGTGTGCGTGATCGAATGTGGAGGGCCGGTCTGGTCCAAAATGCCCGGGCCGATTTTTTGTCCCAGTCCGCCCCTGTCTATATCTATCTATATCTATATCTATATATATGTATTATCTTGAATAAGCATATAAATTTATAACAGACTGTGACACAGTATTTTACCAAAAACAAGAAAAAACACAATGGAGATGGGTTTGTTTTTTTGAGGGCATAAGTGGCAAATGGTACCATCTTTTGATAATCTGAAGTCCTCTTTGAATACAGTTTTTTTAAAGTGACCATCTGCATGTTGTTGGAGGGCCGCTCACCCTACAGGCCCCAGGTCAGCCACACTGCCTGCACCATTTATACTTACACCATTGATTCTTAAAAACTAACAGCCTTAATCCACTCGAGCTGTTCAATCAACACTAGAAAAAAAATAAAAAATAAATAAATAATAATAATAATAGCTGCCTTAGTCCACTCAGGCTGTTTAATCAACACTACTAAAGCTGTTAAGTTACATAAACTTAAAGGGATAGTTTTGATAGTTTTAGATTTTGAAAAATTTGATTTTATTTCACTCCCCCCATATGTGTCATGTAGGACAGTAGTGGTGCTATCCTCCTCTCACTGTTTCCTCACAGAGCTAACAGCTAACATGAGTGAAATTTTAGACTCAGTTGTCTAATGGAGTGGGAAACATGGCAGTTATTATATGAGCGATATCAGGCTAGGGAAAATATTAACACTGAGAAAAACAGAAAGACGGATTAGAGTACTATCTAGAGTAAAACAAGCCTGAAGTAAACAGGAATCAGGACTATGCCTGCCTGCTGTAAAACCTGCCTGTTAAAACCCCAGGAGGCCATGTGCACAAGGAGAAAGTAATAGAGTATTAATGCAGCAAACTAACTGAGCTCAGTGAGTCTCTTATGAGGCAGGGGCTCTCAACTTGATTGGCCCATTTGTACCTGAGTCCAAGGGCTCTAGTTTCCCGGCGCAGCGCGGGGTGGCGCAGTGAGGCGACCCCCACGCAGAGCTAGTTTCGACCGGCGAAACGGCAGAGGCGAACGGTTTCCAAGTTTCGCAGGCGGAGGTTCGCCGAGATGGGAGTGGCGGCGCAGCGGGGGGAGGTGCCGACAGATTCAACTTGGCGCAGTGACAGTTTCGTGCCAAAAGGCTTCGCCGAGGTGCGCCAAAAGCTCGCCATCTGAAACCACGTCTACTTTCAGCGCAAGGCGGAGCGGGGCTGGCACAGTGGAAGTTTGGCTGCCTGGCGCACATCACCAAAACCTCACAATCAGCACAAACGGTGCCAATGTCCTTTGATCTGACATCAGCTGTGACGGGACAGTTGATATGGAGATATATGTATGTGCTGATTGTGATCGTAGCATTGAATAGTGTTTTTTGTCAGTATTTATTGCATCGTTCATGTGCCTGACATTCCGGGAGCCTGCCTGTGAGGTTTTGGTGACGTGTCCGCACTGCTCGCCAGTCTCCGCTCCGCGCCTGTCTCCTGAGCTCTGCTCCGCCTGCGGCAATAGACCTCCATGTCAGCTGTGTAAACTTTCATTACGCCTTCGCGCAGCGCATATTAAAGGCGAGGACAGGGGCTCATTTGATTGGTTAAATGTGAATCGGCTGTGTCAAACCCACTCCACGCCTTCTCTCCTCCTCTCCGCCGGTAGGAGGAACGGCGGAGTACTTGCGCCACCGAGCATGGCGTGCCAAACTTGGAAAATCCACCTGGCCACACCCAGTTGGCGAAGCGCATCTGCGCTACGCCCCCGCCTCGCCTGGTCTGCGAAACTAGAGCCCCTAGTGTCTCCTATTACATTACACTGAAATTTTGTTGGACATAAATTGCATATTTGAAGTTACAATCTTGGAGATTAAGCAGCCCTGTGATATGCACTCTACCAGGTGAGCAACCGGGGCTCCTGCCTCATAACTTTCTTTATTGAAAAGAGCTTCGGTGTTATTGTAATGGGAACACCTCTGTATATTTACCAGCAAATGCATATAAAATAATTCTAATTGCTGAGGTCATTTCATTCCTCCGTTAATGTGATGTGGTGGTTAATGTGAACTGTTCTCTTCCCTGCTAATTTGTATGCTTTTTGCTCATGGATATTGTTTAAAAGCCTTCGGCTACAGTTGATTATTCAAAAGGAACAGTCATTACCAGCAATCTTTTAGCACAGTTACACATGCCTGTTTTTCACTCTTTTTTGCAAGAAACGCATTATTTTAAGTTTAATAACCTCCTTTATGCACTGCTTCCAACACTGAATAATCATATATTTGTTCATAATGACCTTTGAATATTCAACAGTAAAAAAAGGGGGTTGGTGTGTGGCCTTAATTTCAACAGGATATGTGACAATTTTCAGTAGTGTATATATTTTTTTCAATTTTTGAATTTCAGTATCTGTATAGTACTTCAGGGAAGTATGGACATAACATTTTAGTGTTTATTAAAGTGTTTCAGTAGTGTGCCTATGAGAAGTTTTCATTAGTTATGTTTCATTACCTATGGATGTTGAAGCATGTTATCCATTTAAATTTGATTTATTAATGACGTGGCACCCCATATGCCGCATCCCTACATAATAGGTAGACCCGACATTTCTGATTTTCTCTCTTTATATCTTGGTCTGTGTTTTTGTTGGTCGTTTCAATGAATGTCTCATACTGCTCAGGTACCCTAACGTACACACACACACACACACACACACACAGCTGGGGCACATGAAGCATAAATGCTCATTTATTATTCGAGATCCAAGATAATAGCATCAGCTAGTCCAGCTTCCAATCATCGGTGTCCCTTGTTCACATAAGAATCGCGATTGTTATCTTGCACGATTCTGAATCAATTCACACATTCCAATGCATTTTTTACTTTTCTCATTGCTAAACGTGCAACAAACGACTCCACCATGAGCACATACTGCAGAGTAGTGCAGAGTGTGGCTATATAACCAACTCTGAACGGGAAAAAAACTCTGTCCAATTGCTATTTCATTTTAAAAGACCTGCACTACTACAGAGTTGTTGGTAATAAAGGCTCAGAAAGAGGATTGGCAGTCCAGAGAAAAAAAGGCTTGCCGTTTGATATTTTCCTGACACTCACAGACAAACCTGCTCAAAGATCATCAAAACATATGGCTGATGAGTCAAAGCTCCTTTAATCAGTCAACATCACAGTTGGTAGTGCGAAACGTCACCATATCCCATTTTCAAAATGCTTTACATATCACATGCACTTTGATCAGTGGCCTCTGACCTCATTATCAGACTGTCTTCATTATGGTGTGACCAGAAGCGAGACAGTAAGGGCTCTAGTTTTGCAGACCTGGCGAGGCGGGGTCGCAGCGCAGCTGCGCTTTGCCAGCTGAGTGTGGCCAGGTGGATTTTGCAAGTTTGGCACCACAGACATTAAGAGGCTAGATTGGCCCCTCCCCCTTTTTCCATGGCAGACTTGGCGGCTATCTTAAAGCGGTCGACTGCCCAAATGCAGAGTGGGACTCGGTGACAATAATAAAGCATTGTCAATGGAAAATGCCTCAACATTGTGCAGCCTACGACTGTAAAAACCAGCGTACTGCACAATCCAGACAACAGGGAATTACCTTTTACATGTAAGACATATGTTTAGTTTAATTTGGTCATTATAACTTACCCATTATTACTTACTAGGGACCACCTGAGCCCCCCAAAAAGCTAGGGAAAACCCTGTACTCAGTGTGCATTTTAAGCAAATTCCCTCAAGCCATTCCCACAGCATAGACTGTTTAATGTATATTTTGGGTCTAATGTTAATGCTTGACTTTCTACTGAGCCATCATTTGAATACTAATGTGTGTGTGATCCTTGGTGGTCTGGCAGAGTGTTCACAGGTACAATAACTACATGAGAACCTCAGACAAAGAACCATATTTTTTCACATTTTAGATAATCATCAATATTGCACTATTTAGACTATCACATTAATGTGTATATATTTACCTTGAGAATTTGATTATATCAGAAAGAAAATGATCAAATGAGGCCCTCTGACAAAGAACCATAGATGCATGTTTTCACATTTTAGATAATCATCAATATTTTCACTTTTTAGATAATCATCAACATTACACTATTTAGATTAATATGCCTGTCACATTAATGTGCATATATTTACCTCGGAAATTAATAATGTGTCCTTATTTTACTGACAAAATATATTTCTTCCATAGGCCTAATCTTTTAATATATGGCCATGAGAAACCAAAACTGATAACAAATGGACTGACAGGCATCTTAAAATTCGCCATGTCTAATGATAAAGTATGCTTTCTGATGGGCATCTGAGGGGAAAAAAACATGCTTCTAGCGAGAATTTAACTAGCGAGAATTTAACCCGGGTGTATAAATAATAAGTCTTGTGTGATAACAACTACACCACTACAACTTCAAAATATTTAAGGGGAATAGATATTTATTTCCAAAAGCTTGTATTGGTTATATGATAATGCACAGTGAATTGCGGGGTCAACCGTGGCAAGATGGCGGCCGCTGTGGAGGATTCCTACGTCATTATTATTGAGGCTTCCCGAAGCACATTCAGGTGATGCAGTGTGAAATACCGAAGTAGGTTTTGGAGGTGTGTCAATGAACACCTGTGCATGAAACAAAATGATAAGCAGCTTCAACGCTCTCAAGATGGACAACATTGATTCTATAGTTTTATGTATTTTATTTTATTTTGTCTTTGTGAAGATGCAGAAAATTAAGATAATTGTTACACCTCACAAATTGCAACAAACTATCCCAATTAAAGTAATTGTACACATGGATACATTGTAACGTACCTGATGCGCTGATGGTTGCTATGGAAACATCATGCAAAATGCCTATCTAACTCATCTAACTAAACTTGCATTTACAGGCGTTGTTTGGATACAGTTAACAGCTAAACCGAATCTATGGTGGTAGTTATAGGCATGAAAACTTATCAAAACATCATGATATAAACATTAAGACGGTCTGAAACATGCTTAAAAGTTCCAGAAATGGTGGCTGATCCAGAAATTCAACTGGACCCAAACGTACTCTGGGAAGTGGACTGTAATGTCAGCCGCAAAGCATCGAGGTGTATCCTGCAGATTAGTCAAAAATAGGCTGGATCTGTTGGCTGCATTTGCAGGAAAGTGGTAAAATTGACTTGGGACAGCAATTGTCGCACCTCCGTGACGTAAGCAGCCTACAAATACGACCCAGGTAGTGTACAGCCTATGAATTGGGACAGACCCACAGTTTACACAATTAACATGGAGGTCTACTGCCACAGGCGGAGCGGAGCCCAGGAGACCGGCGAGCAGTGCACACACGTCACCAAAACCTCAGGCTTCCGTAATGTCAGGCACATGAGCAATGCAATAAATACCGACAAAGAACACTATTCAATGCTACTATCTCAATCAGCACATACATATATCTCCATACCAACTGTCCCGTCACAACTGATGTCAGATCAAAGGAGACTGGCACCGTTTGTGCTGATTGTGAGGTTTTGGTGATGTGCGCCAGTCAGCCAAACTTCCACTGCGCTGGGTCCGCTCCACCTTGCACTGAAAGTAGACGTAGTTTCAGATGGCGAGCTTTGAGCGCACCTCGGTGAAGCCTTTTGGCAACGGCGCCGCTGCAAAACTAGCAAACTGTGCGCCCCTCAGGTTGCACTGCTCGAAACCAGCTCTGTGCGGGGTTCGCCTCACTGCGCCACCCTGTGCTGCGCCGGGAAACTAGAGCCCTAAGTCTATAGATGCTGGATATCACATGTCAATCTGTGTTCAGGCCCAAACTCTGGGAGAGGCAGCAGCATTAGCTCAGGTGTGCAGGAGGGTTGATAGTTCAAATCTCACCTTTTCAAAGAGTTCCCATTTTGATCTTGATCAGTGGCCTTCTGACTTCACTACTGCAAGGTTGGCTATCTAAATTTCCCACTATACACAGTGGTCTACAAATTAAAGTTTCTAACACAATACTTTGATGTTTTGATGTATAATCTCCACTTGTCCTCTCATCCAAACAAATGATTCTTTTCCTTCACTCCATTGCCAGCTTAATTGTGCTGATGGTGCTTGGATCCTTCAAATTGCCATTTGCAGATAATTTTTTTTTTTCTACATCAATCTGAGCTTCTACTTATCTCTTGCCATGTGCTTATAGGGAACAAAGAGAAAAAATATTTGAAATTATAGATACTCTCTCGCCTGTAACACATCAGAAAACTGGCAAGGGATTTTCTTTCATTTTATTTATTCATTTAACCCCTCTAGATATGGTGGTGGTAAACTGATGTATTCCCACCGATCCACCAGGTGCAGTGGATGCATGTTTTTGCTCCATTTAATTTGTCTGTCTTGCTGTCTGTCTATTTGTCTGTTAGAGAGTGGAAAAGCATTATATTAAAACACTTGTAACTTTTGACCAGATTCACCCATCATCAAACTATGTAGAAAGGTTAATCATGGGGCAAAGAAGAACTAATTCATTTTTCTCACTAAGTGGCCAGAGGGTGTTGTGGTGGTTGTGATTAACATTTGGAAACTAGCCAATAGCATGTGGAACTGGCATATCTTGACAGAGATAGTGTTGGCAGAGTTGCTTGAGTAGTTTCAGTTTATTTATTTATTTTAGCCAAAATAGTGCACAGTTAGTGCACACTGTGCAGTTAAGAAATACACTGTTAATAGCCAATGTATTCTACATAGAACTGTTACACAAAACATCTTTGCTGACTCAATCTAGTTGTAGCTAAAATATATTCCAGTAACCTACTTGTTATGTATGTGGGCTGTAGGCTCAGGGATCTGATTTTATACCACTAATCCATGTGGTTCAGACAGCACCATAACAAAACACACGAGGCTCCCCCGCAGCTGACGCTGAGTGGGCCTCTTTCGTGCTGCACAGAGCAGGAAAATTTGAACATCTCTCACAGTGAGGACACTTATACACAAATGTACAACAAAATTTATCAGAGCACTGTAGGACACTGGACACAGGTTTTGGAGTTAATTGTATTGATTTGCCTGAATTTTAAACCTGGAGCTTTTTAACACTGCAAACTATAAAATGTGAAGGTGGTGATCATGTGACAGACGAGATAGCAGGAGCTGTCCAAGGTACTCTATATTTGACCCTTACTCATTACTCATTGTCACAGACTGCCGGATGTCATTATCAAAGTTATTCTAAAAAGCCCACCTGCCACTCAACTCAGATTGTTACTCAACTGTAATGAGAAGATAAACTGAACAAGCTTTTTATTTAAGGTCAGAGTATTTTTTTATTATTATTATTTTATTTTAAAATAACACAGCAAAAAATATTACATCAATTTTGAAAACATGTTCATCTTAGCAATATGACTATGGTGTTTGTTTTCTTACAGGTTTGCAGGCAAGTATACATGCACATCATCTTTTGGCTTATCAATAAACAAAGTCCCTTTCCATTCTCCTTAAGTCCAGTCTCTGTTCTCCACCTTGTGTAACTGAACTTTTTAAAAATAATAAAAACCTTAAAAAAAAAAAAAAATTGTGATCACAATAGTTGCTGACAGGTGGGGGCAGAGCCCATTGGGACAGTGGGCCCCCCCGACCTCACAGGGGCTGTGAGACTATACTTTATGGCCCAGGGTCCACATCAAAATCAAAAGATATTACTCCCCATGCAGCTCTCCAGCAGCTTTTTGCTGGTCATATGCCTTTTAAAAATCAGATCTGTTTCTTGTCTTCATTTTTAATTGTAGAATCTGGGGTCTATGGTTCATGATGGTCTCCGCCTGATACCTCTCCATAGCTCTGTGTTCTATTCTTTGATTGAGTTTTTTTTTTTTTTTTTTTTTTAATTATTATTATTATAGATCTAGGGATCTCTGTTTTATGATGACTCAAGCCTGATCCCTCTCAAAGGCCCATTTACTATGTGAGGAAATATTTTATATGTATGGTACTACTATAAGGTGTTTCCTGACTGTGTATGCTTCTATTTGTATGTATCACAGTTCTCCATTCAGTACTAAAAGTTAGAATTCCCAAGAGGTGGAGCTTCTACCACCAGGGTGTGCACAGGCATATTGTATACTGCACTTCAGCAAAGATTTAGCTGGGTGGAGTGGTGGTTGTGATCCCAAATTATCAAATATAACATCTGTCATATGTCATAACATCATATGAAGAAAAATCTGACATTTTCAGCTGCAGTGTGAATGCTCCCTTTGTGACCTGTCAGACAACTTCAGCATCGCTTTACTTCTACTGTGTGTGTGTGTGTGTGTGTGTGTGTGTGTGTGTGTGTTGTAGAAGATCAAATTTTTTCATGATTCACACATACACACACAAACACACACACATAGACAAACTAGCATGCAGACAAAAAGCTATTCAATGTTAAAACCAGGAAGCAAGTTGGAGTACCTTCAATGATACACTAGCTAACAAGTAACCACCACACACACCTTGTATCCAACGGACCTGCAGATCTGATGAAACCTGACTCACAGTGGAGACAAAGTTTTTAGATACATGCACTGTCAAGCCAATCACGGGCATGCTTGTGCTGGCTAATTTCCATTGTTACTTCCTGTCTTTGTTTGCGCCTCAGTGCGGCAACGTCGGGGCCATTTTCCAGGTGCTAATGGCCCACCAAATACTCATGGGCCAGACAGGACTAACTGAGGTCTGAGGTGGAGTTAAGGGTCATAAGTGGGGAAACGGTGCAGCTGATGAGCACAGACGTCAGTGCAGCAGTTTGCTTATGTAGCAGAAAAATAACAGAGAAAAGAGAAACAGTGAACAAGTGGCAGTCCTGGTCAAATGCAGACATTAGGGCTCTGCTCACTATGTAGGCAGAGGATAATGTTCAATGTCAAATCAGTGGTGTTTGCTGAAAAGAGCACGTTATGTAATATATATTGAGAGAGCTGGCAGTGGTGGGGAGCCAACACACAACGGGACAGGTCCACGAAAAACTGAAAAAACTGACGCAGTGAAAGCACGCAACACATAAACTGGTGTCCAAAGAAAAAAACAAACAAAAACGTGGTACATACTGTAGTTCTGCAGTAGTTAGTTGGCGCTAGGTGTGCAAATTTTAACCACTCACATGCATGGACGGGATGAGACTGCAGGGCTATTGGCACAACAGTGGAAACAAATGTTTTTTGTTGTTGCGGCTGGAGGCTGGGAGCCATTAACACCATCTGGCTCGAAGATCGAAGGATGGTTATTGAAGCCTGGGCTACACCTTTACAACACTACTATGTTACAGTATGCATATGTTTATTGTTTACCTGTAAGAGGATATCCACTTTATTCATAACCTCTTAAGAAACATAATGGCCACCTTTGAAAAAAAAAAGTCTAAAGCAAGGTTCAATGACATGGCTGTCAGATGCACTCAGGAATGTGTCACCTAGCTTGCCAAGACTCAGAGGAAATAATACTAAAGTGAGTGCAATAACTATGAAAGCAAATAAAAATCTTGTACCTGCGGGCTATAGTAGCCTATGAAACTGCATGCTCATTATGTTTGTTTAGACACACATTGAATCTTTTTTTATTCTTTTTTTTTTAAATCACAGTGGGGAATATGAACAGATTTATACAGTTACACCATCACCTGATTCTCAAAGTGTCTTTACTGAAGTCAGCACTGGTTTCATGGAGAACCAGCAAGCACCGCACACCACGATGCAGGGAGTAGCCAGGGTTGTCTTCACTAATGTGTCGCAGAAATTACTTCATAAATCTGCAGGCACCTCTGAAAAAAAAAACTAATGTATAGAAAACTCTTTCTTCTAATGTGGTATCACACATATCAATGCAACTTCATCATCAATAGAGTGCAAGCCAAAAATGTTTTGATCCCATGCCTTCCTTCCACAGAAAAGCATGCAACTGTTGAAGAGCACTATAGTGAGAGTGAGTGTGTGACTGAATGATCAAAATATAGGTTTTACATGCTAGCCTTCTCCGTTTCATGCTAACTAATCATGTAATAACTATTAGGGTTGGGAAAATTAAAGACATTAAATCCTTTAATGATAAATAAATTCTGGCCATAAACTCAATAAATTCCCAACTTCATTTCCCAACTCGGATCAGTGTAATGGCATGTCATGGTTATGCAGGGCGTTGTATTTATGGAGGTCCAGCAGTCTGGCGTTAATACAACATAATCCACTCACTCTAGTTTGCACTTAACGATGGCAGCACAATCGTCATACGTTTTCTCCTTCCTGGAGGGTTTGCTCTTCCTGCATGGCATCTTGCACTCTGATGCTGTTTTAAAGGGCTTGTTAAAAAAAAAAAAAAAAAAAAAAAAAAAAAAGGGTTTTGTTTTGATTTTTTTTTTTTTTTTTTTATGACATGTTTAGTGTTTGATTGTTGAGTACATGCTTACACGTGTAAACACTTCTACCCCTAATAACTACCTATGTGCATGTTAATTAGGACCCTTGGCCCAGTTAATCCATTGTCAGCTGGAACTCAGAAGATAGGCATACATCCCCATGTTCAGCTCCACACACCACATGAGCACAAACTCATTTACAGTGGTAAAGGGATGCAGAATGACTATTTGACTGTGCAGTAACAAAAATTGGAGTTTATAACACAAGCTTTATTTCACTATGCCTACGGCATGTTAACCTTAGCTTTATGAAAATCTGGTACATAATTTAGTGGTGGAATACCTTAAATAATGTATTTTGAGTTACTTGTGAAACTGCAACATTTGTAGCAGGAGGTCTTCATTTTCACTCGTTTATTTTTCACAAATAATACAAGGGTGAGCAAGGAGTAGTAAAGCTTGATTTCAAGTGCGTAACAAATATTTGGATGTTCTAAGAGAATAATAACTTGAAAGCCCTTCACAAATTCACAGCCAATAGAACATGGAAAAGTGGAGAATAATAACAAAAATGATCTGTCCCAAGTAACAGAACACTGTATACACCACATGCAAGTGATTTCTCTTCTCGCACTTCACATTTAGAAGTATAATGTAATAGAAAAACTGAAGCACTATAGGCAAATGAATAAATGTTCTGATCACAGGCTGGCACCTCTAAGTAGTAAACAGCAGCAGTGTCTCCTCAATGCATCTTGAGATCCAAATGCTCAGGCCACAATTGGAGGTGGCCTGGGACGCTTTTGTCCGCATCACATTTGAAGTACAAACAGACATGTGTCCCAGGACGGTTTGAAGTCCTATGTCTTGTGCAGCCCAACACCCCCGACACCGGCCAGACCGTCACTTTTCCAATAGAGAAAATCTCCTGCCTGACTCTGCCCATTGCAGCTGAACTGTCGGCTGATGGGCCAAATGCAAACTGAAGAGGAGGTTGCCTATAAAGCAGCTGGTTAATGAATAAAAACACAAACTGTCTACCCGCAGGATGGGAACTACAGGGAAGCCAGGAAGATGCCAGCTCCCATTAATATGATGTGAGCGCCCCAAAAAACATGATTCAAGAAATTTTGGGGAGTCTCAAAAATATGTATTGACAATATGCAGGGTTTTTTCTTCCACATAAAATTTGGAGATGGTAGTAGTTCTTAAATTTCATGCCGGGGCATGATTAAACAAATTCTTTCTAACCCTAGACATGATAGATTACAATAGGAACACTACACAAATATTACAGGCGTCAGTGTGTATGTGTGTTGCAGTTACTACAGGACTATCACAGAAATATTACAGGTTGATTTATCCACCTAAGTGGAGAACCCGACCCTCTCAGACCCGCTGGAATAATTAAGTACTCTGCGCCTGAATGTGATGGGGTTGAGCCTATCGCAGATGTGAAATGTCGTCAGTGATTGACAGACACATTCAAATGAGGCTGGAATGAGCAAAGATGTCCTCTTTTGTTAAATGCTTGCTGCCTGTTAAATGCCTTTGTGTGTGTGTGTGTGTGTGTGTGTGTGTGTATTTGTGTGTGTGTGTGTGTGTGTGTGTGTGTGTGTGTGTGTGTGTGTGTGTGTGAGTGAAAGGAGGACTAGCAAAGTAATAATTTTACTGCACGTTTTACTGTGCATATGACAGTCACAATCTCTCTCTCTCTCTCTCTCTCTCTCTCTCTCTCTCACGCTTTCTGTCTCTCTCTTTCTCTCTCTCTATAATGATACATGTTTATTTGCATATATTATATATAGACCAGGAAAGTGAGATCTGATGACAAGCAGGCAGGCGAGATGCATGTGGAAACACATTTTAATGCCAGGTGTGAACGGATGGACTGAGAGCTGTTCACTTGTGTTTAGATCACCACAGGTGCATTTTAAAACCTGGTGGAAACAGTCAGAGTTCCTGGTTTGATCCCCGGCTCCTCCATAATTGTAAGGCACTGAGCACGTAACTGCTTGTGTGGGTGGGTGAATATGACACAGACATTCTAAAGCACTTTGATTGGTCTGTAGATTAGAGAAGCACTATAGAAATGCAGGAATGCAGTCCATTAACTCTACTTTGAGCACATTTTGGCCAAAGGGTATATAGTTTGACAAAGTGAGTGTCATTTGTTTTCTGTGGATCAACTCTGTGTATTTTGAGATAAATAACATAACAAATGAAATGTTTCCAACTACTGTATTTACAGTAGTTGTTCATGAACATAAAGTTTAATTTTTTTTTTTTTTTATTATCAAAAAGGAAATGTTTAGAGTGTCCTAACCATAAACAATGCTGTGTATAATACTTAGAGAGGAAATGTTTTACTGCAGCATTCTGTAATGTGTCATTACACCTTCCTGGAGTATACTTCAAAACCATTTCAACTGAAAAGCAGCTTCACTGGTGAAACTGTTAAATATCTACAAAGGTTGAAAAAAACAGAACACTCAGTTCTAAGGAAAATAAATTAATGATATCTGGGTTACCAGGACTCCTGTACACTCTTACTCACGCAGATGAATATTTCATTGTTTCTGTATTTTTCTAAAAGTGTTCTTGTTCATTGAAGCCAATACAGGGGTTGGCATTCAGGCCAATTTTCCATATAGGCCTGAAAACAGCTGAACCATGATGCTGCCACCTTGAGATAACATGCTCTCACTCAGATGTCTAAATTGTAACAACAACTGGGTTAAAAACAAATGTGCTCTGCTGCCACAAGTGTGTACTACTGTGATTACTATTAAAGCATTAGTGTGAAACTTTTATATTTAAATAAATGTTCCTTACATTTAGTGTAGTGTAAAATGAGCTCACACATTTATTAAGCCTGTCACCCACCGCTTTCTGCATTATTGCCGCAATGTCAAGTCCAGTCAAGTCAAACTTAATTTATATATACCACTTTTCATGGCCAGGCAACTCAATATGCTTTACAAACAAAAAAGAAAAATATTAATAACAGGAATAGTAAGTGTAATAATGATATTAAGTTTAATAACAACATAAGTAACAAAATAGTAACAAAATATTTTAAACAAATACAAATAAATTAAACATTTAATATTAGACCTAAATTAAATTACTCAACAAATTAGATACTTACCTGACAGGTGGAAAGAGAAAAAAAGGGTTATTTATTCATCTTTTATATTTATTTATTTTGGCTTATATGTTGGTCTGTTGTTGTTATATGTCAGTTTGATAGAAAGAAATCAGAGAAAGAAGAAGAAGCTGAGAAAAATAAATTTCATTAATTATTTACTTTTAACATAACAGTGATCTCTTGTTTGTTTATTTTTTTTTTTTTCTACTCGCACCCATTTCTCCCGAGCAAACTAAATCTTCTGATAAACTGGTCCACATTTAGATTATAATTTTATTTACTTTACTTTAATAACTGGTTCTGTTAACCGGTTGTTACATCAGTCTCCAGTGTTTTTCACTGTCTCATTATGACTAAAAGGGAGCTTAGGTGTTTAGGTGGGCAGTGACTTCCTGTTGGCATGCTTTATCCCCAATTACAGGCATGTATGTTTTATCTCTGTTAAGTTCAAGAAAGTTCTGTGACACCCAGAGGTTTATATCATTTATACAATTAATCAGTGAGTGGATTGGATTAGGATTTCCTGGTGACAATGTTACGCCCCTCTGCACAAGGCTCTGCAGTGCAGTGCAAGAGTCTTGGGTGGTGCCTGGGCTAAATTGGCTTAATTGTCCACACCTGAGAAGGAGGAGTGGATAAAAGGCAGGGAAACTGCCTCCTGAGGGGAGCTGCACACTCACCACAAACTGCTCCCCAGATTTTAATTTATATTATTTATTGAAATAAACTTGTGTCTAATCTGACGTCAGTCTCCACTTTCTGTTGCGGCCCACGAGCCAGGGTCGTAACATGTGGGGGCTCGTCCGGGATCATGGATATCTTTTTCTGGAGACTGGACGTCAGTTTTGTGGACGGTTCACTATATAATTGAGCAAACTCTCTTTAGTTAGAGTGCTGCAGCTGGGTAGCTGTGCTGCCTTTCCATCGGAGCACTTGTTTGTTATTTTGCTTTGTTGTTTTAGTTTATTATGTTTAGTGGCTATCCCGGGTGGGGGTACGCTTCGGAGTTGGGCACTGGATATCCCTGGTCTGCTGCCTGCTCACGAGTTTAGCGTTTAAAGCTGCCTCGAGCCTGGTAACCACTGAAGACTAAGTAGGTATAGTTAGTTTTTTTTATCACATGGTAGGCTGAGAGTTGCTCAACAGGCTAAAACCAGTGCTGCTCTTGAGTGTCTGCGGAGTTTGTTTTGAGCAGTGTGTTTGTGAGCTCTGCTGTGTGTTGAAATTTTCAGTAGCTGTTCTTTTTGGGAAGACAGGTTTATGCAGAGCCCTTCAGGTGTAGCATGAGCTTGGAGTTTTTTTTTGGAGACCATTTGCTACTGATGGTCTTGTGTTCAAATGCTGTACATTTGGGGTGAGCTAGCATGTGGTGTTTGAGTGTTGCAGTTTGTGTAGACATGCCCATTGTGTGCATGTAGATCAGCACTTATAGGTGCCTAGAGATGAATATATTGAGGTGAGTGTGTGACCTTTAGTGGTGTGGAGAAGTCAGCCTACTTTTGTGGATCACTTGTGGATGTTGCTAGCTAGGTGAAGGCAGCAACATTGTGTGTGTGTGGTAGTAAGCCACACTAGTTGTGATCGTTGTGTGTGGGTGTGGCTTTCCATTTGAGTGGTCACCTGTGTGTTTCACTGATTCATGGATCCAGTATCTGGTGGCATGTGACCATTTGTGTTGTGGTGACAACAGCAAACTTTTGTTTAGGATTAATTGTTGCTACTTGTAGTCTGATGTGTAGTAACTTGGTGTAATCCTTTTGGTTTATGGCTGTTGTGCTCCACTTTGTGTGGGTCACCTGTTGCTGTTGTGTGTTCAGGTGAAGGAATTGGTGTATTTGATCCTCATGTGTTCATATGCCATGACATCTTTGTTTGGGCAAGTCTAACTGAACTATTTTGGTGAGAGCATTTAGTTCAGTTTGTAGTTGCTTCCTCTGTCTGTTTTTCTTTGTTTGAGTGAATTAGAGGGGACAAGACTGCAGAGGAGCTTTGTTTTAAAATTTTAGGGCTCCTGGAGGAACCCTTTTGAGGAGGGAGGTGTTACGCCCCTCTGCACAAGGCTCTGCAGTGCAGTGCAAGAGTCTTGGGTGGTGCCTGGGCTAAATTGGCTTAATTGTCCACACCTGAGAAGGAGGAGTGGATAAAAGGCAGGGAAACTGCCTCCTGAGGGGAGCTGCACACTCACCACAAACTGCTCCCCAGATTTTAATTTATATTATTTATTGAAATAAACTTGTGTCTAATCTGACGTCAGTCTCCACTTTCTGTTGCGGCCCACGAGCCAGGGTCGTAACATGAAATATACAGTTGATAGTCATCAGCATAGCTACTGACATTATGCTTCCTCATTGCAAACCCAAGAGGGAGACTATATAGACTAAATAAACAGGGCCCAAGGAGAGATCCCTGTGGGACCCCACACGTAATGTTAAACTTTTCAGAATTAAAATTACCAAGAGAGACAAAGACAGATCTGTCTTTCAGGTAAAAGATAACTTAGTTTAAAGCTGGGCCAGAGGTGCAAATGTGGTTAAGTATTCTGATTAAGATATTATGTTTGATTGTGTTTAAGGCTGCACTCAAATCTAACAGGATAGGGATGGAAATTTGATCTGCATCATTGTGTAAACCAAAAATGTCTTTTATTCTTTGGTGATTAACAAATTTTACAAGTAACAAGTGCTGTTTCTGTACTTTGATTGGCATGAGAACCAGGCTGAAAAATGTCTGATAAATCCTTTTGTGTCACAAAGCTGGAGGCAAGGGGACCCAAATGCAGACACTGGAGTCAATCCTGAGACGTAATGTCTTTACTTGAGGAAGAATAAATAGGCAGGAGTAAAGACTGGTAAAGACAGTTAATTGAGTGCGAGTAAAACCAAACATGACAACGAATTGGCAAATACAGAACAGAAAATTGAAGATATTTGTTCAATAAAGATTAGGGAATAAAGAACAGGTGGGTGGATGAGGGAACAGGCAGGAAACAGATTGGCTGTAGAGGTTAAAAAACAGGTAACAAAAGGGCAGGGCTAACAAGCTAAATGCAGGGCAGCTGAGCAGGGGTGGGGGGTGACTAGGAATGCAGGAGGGTCACATAGAGTGATACCAAACAAAGAATATATCAGTACATGAGAGACAAGATAACAACCAACACGCAAGACAATCTGGGGACTGACATTGTGATTTGGATAAACAGCAAGCTGCTTATATATAATCTTTTCAAGGAATTTTGCCCAGTAAGGGCAGATTAGAAACCTAGTCTAAATTATGTTTTTTTTTTTTTTTTTTTTTTTTTTTTTTTAAATGGTGTCTATATACACATTCCCACACTGGTGCACAGCTGACCTTTAGGGACATGTTTTACATCAACTAAACTTCATCATTTCAAAAGTAATTGTATAACTGAAATTACAATATGGCTAATTACCTCGTTTGATGAGGTAAAGTGCTGCCACAAGAGGGAGACAAACCCTATGTCCCTTATGTAAAGCTGCCACCCTGCAAATCATGAAATCATGACTGCAGGCTGCTGCTCATGATCGAGACGCTATTAATTATGCATAATAATGGCTGAATGCATGTTTTTCATTCATGACTTTATTACATTTCACTGTGAAGTGACATATAAATCAGACCTTTTTGACATAGTAATATTATGCATAATTGATAAGTCAGCTGAGGCAAAATTTGTGGGGACAATTTTACTACATGAAAATTCATAGATTTATTAGTTAACTTTTACTTTACCCTAAATTAATTCTACTCACTTGTCTGCTTTATGTAGAAAATGCTTTGTATATTATCTTCTTTTCACACTGCCCCCTTTACACCTTGCATTAAAATGTGTTTTGCATGATGAGACTGATTGGATAGTGCTTGACCACATGAAAGTACAGGTCTAAATGCACTAAAGATGTAATGACAATGAATTGCGATCCGATCGCCTAAACCATCACCAGCCCACATCCAGTTAAAAATATTTAACTGGACGCTACATTTAATTTATATCGCCACTCACATAGCTGCAGAAAAATATATATTGTATTATTGTTATGATTGTTATACTTGTCTTTACCGTGTCACCGCATTTTCTCTTGTGTCACTACCACTCCTCACTGCTACCACACACACACACACACACACACACACACACACACACACACACACACACAATCCATGTTTAGGCATTATTTCCCATTCTGTCAGATAGGACTGCCATCTAAATTATAAAAATGAAAATGAAACTTAAAGGAATGTTTCCCTAACAAGTAGGCAGTTGGTTTCCGCTGGACACAGAGCTGCTGCAGTTACTGTATGGAAGGACAATCAATACATAAGCCCAAACCAGAGGATTTGACATGTCCATAATCCATCTTAAAAATATCCAAATGCAATCAGGACTCATGTGAATAACATGTGTAAAAGGGGGCATCTTGGTTCGGTCCCATCAGTTCCACTGCCAGTGTTTTGTAAGGTTTTTCTCTGCTACCTGACCAATGGACACACACACTCTGTGCAGTTCTTAGGCTTCAGGGGTTACTTTCACGTCTACATTCATACTATACTGTCATGAACTTTGACATGACACATGTTAATTGTGGAGAACACAGCCACATGAAGCATGATCTTTATTCTGACCCACTGACATTCAGTTGAACTTGCAAAGTACTGAATCATGATAATACGTGCTGAAACTTCTCAACACTGTGGTGCATTTGTGTTCTGCAAATTGTGGTGCTAATCACCTAGTAAAAAAATGTCTAAAGAAATTTGTGTGCTTGCTTGAAAACTTAGAACTTATTGTGAAAACTTAGAATAATAGAAAGGGTTCAAAAGTAATTTCAACGACTTCTATTGGAGTGTAAGAAATTGGAAGTCTGGCACCGGGTCAAACAAGAGAAAGTAATGTCACTTGTGAAAATAATCTGGTTCTCTTTCAGGATGAGGGAAAAAATACAAGACAATAAATGACTGTCAAACTGTTTTGATGAATGAAGTCCAAAAACCCTAGGCAAGCAAAAAAGTAAAATCCTGCTCAGCATGGGACTATAAATAATGTGTTTTGTCTACATTCTTTAGCAGGGTGTGAAAAACATGCTAACATGAGAAATTTAAAGGTCATCAGTAATTACTTGGCATATCACATGAGCCAGAGGTGCATAAACTCAGTGGCTACTTTATAAGGTTAACTTGCACAGTCTGATACAATCCAATACAAATGCTCTGCCATAAAGTTCACTGTTATGATGCCTATAATGCTCATGTTTTCTTTTTTGTCACAGGAATAGAGGTGTTCATTCAATACTATGTTTGGCACTGAGCTCATAGTTAGTGCTGTTGTTGTACTGGACTGCATTTTACTGAGAGATGTTTCTACTATTCTGTCCCCTTCATGCACATAAATAAGGAGGACAAAAAATTAGAAACACGTCTAAATATAATGTAGTCTAGTAAAGGTCCTCTGCAAACTACAACCTCAATAATGAACACAGAATTAACTTTACATATTCTCCACAATGTCAACAAAAACTGAACATTATAAACTTTCTTGAAAAGTAGAATTTATAGCAGAGCTGTTGCATTGAACTGCATTAAATTGTACAGGTGGACCTAATGAAGTGGCCACTGAGTATACATGCATTCAATGACCATGGAAGCCTACAATCAGTGAGATGCTCGATACCGCTCCACAGTTCATGCAAAAATAGGTGAATTTTCATCTCAGTTCCTAAGGAGGAGACCAGTGTAAATAAAACTACATATCCCGCACCTCAAGTAAGGGCCAGACTTTCCTACAGCAGGACAAGAGTAAACGCTACATGGATGCCAAGGCAGGTGCAAAACCTCCCAAGATCACAGTTGGTGATAAGGTTTGGGTACGCAAGCCTTTCCACTTGGGAAAGGGAGACAGTACACTTACCCCTTGTCTGCACAGCAACAGATGGAGCTCAGCACCTTCCTGAGTGATGGGAAAAGGCGGAAAGCAGCATGCCTTTCTCTCTGCCCAGAGAGAAAAGAGGAAAAAAGAGGGCTGGTACAGCAAAGGAAAACATCAGCCCAGCAGAGATTTCAACAACACAAACTGCTCATCATAGAGAGAGACAACTCCCCGCTTGGACAAAAGACTATGTGATGACAAGAAGACATGTAAAAAGTGTAGGCAGATCACTGCCCTATGAAAAAAAAAGAAATAAAGTGCACTACAAATGTGAATTTGCATTGCAAAGGCTTCGAAAAGACTTTCGAAAGTCCAACACCCTCTCACATCTAAAGACAATGTATAATAACTCAATGAGTTTTTAAGTACCTGTAAGATTTTGCAGAGACTGAGGATCTTGCCGGGTCACAATTTGCAAGATTTCAGCAAGATTCCTTTTTTTCCTGTCAAATATTATAGGAATATTGTAGGAACATTATAGTAATGCCTCTTCAGGTAATCTGTAAGGGGTGAATTATGAAAAATACTGCTGTGTGTGTGTGTGTGTGTGTGTGTGTGTGTCTGTGTGTCTGTGTGTGTGTGTGTGTGTGTGCGTGTGTGTGTGTGTGTGTGTGTGTGTGTGTGTGATTTAAAGGTAAGCTAACTTGAGGGTTAGGTTTAGGTTAAGCTTAAGGTTAAGGTTAGGGTTAAGGTTAGGGTTAGACAGGTAGTGATTAGGGTTAAGGTTAGGCTAAGTCTCCAGGAAAGGAATGGAAGTTAAGGTAATGTCCTCTGAAGTGTGTGTGTGTGTGTGTGTGTGTGTGTGTGTGTGTGTGTGTATGTGTGTGTATGTGTGTGTGTGCCTGTCTGGGTTACCTTGACTACCGGTGTGTGAAGGTATGGAGTCTAAAAACAATCCTGGTTATTATGGATGTGGTGGCTTAACATGACAGCTTGAGGATGGCGGGACTCTTCAGCAACCTCACACACACACACACACACACACACACACATAAACAATATAAACATGTCTGATGTTATCCAAACGTCAAGACGAGAAAACGACTGAATCGGACCTTTACACCAAACAATCAAGATGACGGGAGCACACCCCACCTCCTCTATCAAAACTTTACTCATTTTATGCCAACATTGGAAATTTGTCTGTGACAGTGAACTTGTTTAAAAAGTCATTTAGTGTATGGCCAGCTTCCAATCCCTGAGCGATGGGAAAAGGCGGAAAGCAACAAGCTTTTCACTCTGCCCTGAGAGTAAAGAGGAAAAATGAGGGCTGGTACAGCAGAGGAAAACATCAGCCCAGCAGAGACTTCAGCAACAGAAGCTGCTCATTGTAGAGAGACAACTCCCTGCTTGGACAAAAGACTACGTGATGACAAGAAGACACCTAAAGGGTGTAGGCAGAGCACTGCCGTATGAAAAAAAAGAAAGAAATAGAGTACAATACAAATGTGAATCTGAGTTAAGGAGACAGTAAGGTGATCTTTAGTTACTACGCTACAGAGTGTTTTGGGTTTTATATATGACACACAAAAAATGGCAAGTTTTTAATATACAGCGCTCGAGCTAAAAAATCTACACAATAAAAATGTGTTACCTGTCAGTCTGTGGATGTGCAGACTCCATGAATGCAGCCAAGTTAAATAGGAACTTGCACTTTCCAATGGCCGTGCCTGGCCTGCAGCACTTTTATATCTGGCTGGATGCACATCTGTTGGTCTGCGTTGTGTGCTACGGCTGTGCAGTCTGAAGGAAGAACCTAGACCACTAGTTACTGTTTTAGTGGAAAATAGTTGCCCATTTTTCTCTTTCTTTCCCACTCACTCGGCACAGAGATACTCTACATGCAGCCTGCTGCGGTAGCTTTGTGGCTGGTCAACATCCTGTGCTGCTGCGGCTGTGTCACCTGCTTCAGTAAAGGCCTCCTGCCTCCTTTGTTGTTACATGCCTGTGTTTCATTTGTAATATAACTGTGTTGTTTGTAATTTGCCCACTGGGTTGGCACCTATTGCACACCTGTCTGGCCAGCAAGGGGTCTCCTCTCTCCATGGTCCTTCTCATGATTTCTTCCATTTTTTCCCCCGTTCCATTTGTGCATTTTTTTTTTTTTAACACTGACTTATTATGAGATTTTTTAAGTAAATAATGTTGTGAAATTATACAATCTCAGATGCCTGGTTGGCTAAATTCCTGCATGTGAGCTATGCCTACACACTGAATTTGCCTTCTGTGTCCAAACTGTTTGGGAGCATCAGGCACATCGTCACATTTTTGCACTGCATATCTCTTGCAAAGCACCACCTTGAGGAGAAGCAGAAGCTGCTTAATCTGCCGTGTCACAAACTGAAAACAGATGTCATCACCAGGTGGGATAGTGCTTACAAGATGACTGAAAGATTTCTAAAGCAGCACCCTGCTCTCTGAGTCACTTCACTCTCTCTCCAGCTGAGATGAACAGAGGCTGACCTCTGCACTCTCAGCAAAGCCGATATCTCATGTGCAGAGGATGTCATGAAAGCTCTAAACCCAATGAAAGATGCTACTACATTTATGTCACCAAAGAGCACCTCCATACTGCCTTAAATTGCTCAGCTAACCCAGGACACAAGGACACTGGAGCGACATCAGTGATTTGGGATATAAAACAGGCCATCAAATATGACCGCAGTATGAGATACACCACTGAACAGGAGAAAAATCTCCTACATTCAGCTACTACTCTTGACCCACATTTTAAGGACATCCTTTTCTTTCTGAACATAATAGAATAGAGATCAATCAATGAATTACTGCAGAGGCTGCATCGCAAGAAGTCAATTCAACCAATCCAACCAAAAAAAAAAAAAAAAAAAAAACTTTTTGATTTTTTTTTTTTAAACATAAAGCTATACTAACATATCACTGTGCTATACATTACATCATGCAAGGCTTTTGATACAAATTCTGTTTAATTAATGATGCTGTGAATCATTGTAGTTGTGGAGTAAAGGTTGCTCTGTTTGTTCTTACTTCATTTACCGGCAGCAAGACATGAGAGTGAAAGAGGAGGACAGCAATGGAGGGGACAGCACATTAAGGGAGGAGGAGGAAATCCCAGAGCCTCAAGTCAATGAGCTGCTACATGACCAATGCCCCTCTGCTCTCAAATGGAGAGCTTCATCTCTGCTAGTGAATCTGCTAGGGCACACCTGCAGGGATGCTGCTCCAACTCCATGTAAGTCAGCCTGTGCCAGAGCTGAAGAGGAGTTTGCCAATTCATGTAGCATCCCACCATCCACCCTGTCCTGACAACCACATCAGTTGGTGGCATGCTAATTAGGTAACATTCAACCTTCTATCCAACTTAGCCAAGAGGCACTCGTGCATCCCAGGAACCATTGTCTCTGCAGAGAGTTTTCTCCTCTGCCGGAGATGTAGTTATGAAACAATGGAGCACACTTAAACTAGAGTATGTAGACCAGCCTCTCTTCTCTCTTTTGTTTGATTTTTTAAGTTCTTTTGTAACAACAGAATTAAATTCCGATATTTATGAGTTACCATTACTATGTTGCAGCACGTCCATACAATATTCTTTCATGGAGGCCTGTCTCCGTAATCATTCTGCAATATGCTCTATAGAATCCATACACAGCTGACTTTTTTGAGGTATCTTTTACTCGTCAATCTTAACTCACAGCATGACTGTGGATGAAAAGACAAGCACCTTTTGTGTTCAATGTTAATGGACATACTGATATTCTATCATTTAACAGATACTACAACAAGCATTTCTTTTTCATATTGACTCTATAATGCTTAAAAAAATGAACAGGCAAATTAATATGCTAGTCTGCATAAAAAATAATAATAAAATAACATTTTATTAAAATTAAATTAGTTCCAGAAATCATATAAATTACATGAATTTTTGGCATAAAATACATAAATGTAATTTTACAACACAAAAATTTGGATTAGATCAGTTGTTTTGAGCAACAATTGTAAGGTATGAACTTTTGTATTGTCTTAATCATTGTGGTTGTTTTGTTTGCTCTTTTATTTGTGGTTATATGGACCATACTGGTCTGAAATACAGTTGAAATGAAAAATAAGGTGTTTTTTGGTATGGCATGGTTTGTCTGAAAAATGGGCACTGTAACACTGATACCAGGAGCAGATAGAGGACAAAATGGCTTCCAGCTGAGAGCCGTCTTCTCCTCATTCCCAGGACGGGACCCCATGTAACTGCTGATGATAGGCTCTGCTTTCCTGCGGACCACACAACAGAAATGCTGTTTTGTGAGCTGTTAATAAAAATGATCAAACTGATGGACAGCAGAAAATGTTGCCTCTGTCTCATGCTCAATCTTGTGGCTCTTTTTCACAGTCCCTGAATCACCCTCTGCTCTGTCTATGATCCTACCGCTCTTTTCCTGGCTGAGATTATTTTCATAATTCTTATAATTATGACGTTTTCTTAGAATTTCCCTCTTCAGTTAAGAATAAATCCTGGTAAAGATAAAAGTTACTCACAAAGCATCTTAGCCCTTATGAAAGCTCTGAGGGTGAAAAACTGTTAAGAGTATGGAGGAAGATTTTTAAGAGGCTTAAGAGTTTCTTAAGCAGAGAAGAAAATAGCAGAAAGACAAAAAGGTAGGAGAAATATTCTCCAAGTGCTGGATGACACTTAGTTAATGAAAAGCTACAGATTAGACTGTGCAGGGATAATGTTTGTGGCTGATTAGAGATGGACTCACCCAACGTAACATAATACCGCTACAACATCAGAAATCAAAGTGACCATAGCACCGGACGTCTTACAACTGGAAAAAATGCAATAGTGCAACAGCCTTCCATCAGCAGAGAGTGATCACACAAACAATTGCAGGGTTTTCACAGCCTCATATTGTGACGCAGCTCATTTCATTTCCACTGGATGTCCACACTTTGCAGGCTTGCAGTTGAAGCCACTAGTTGAGTTTCAGGAGCAGGACCACACCTCTTCTAGCATTCCTATAACACCCTCCTAACCCTCTCCTACAGTTTTGCTGTTGTATTCTGTGCCAAGAACATGACAGAGCACACAGCCTCACCACTCAAACCAAGTAAATTCAGAGACAAGTTCAGCAACATCATAGGTTTCCATCGACTATCTACTCACTGCTTCAGAAGCCTCGTTCTGGATGATGACATCTTTGGACCAGGATGAAACCATGGTCAAGTCCTAACTTTTTGCCAGTGTACACCAGCAGGCCCTGTGTCAGAAACTGAAAACCTCGCTGTTGCCTCCACAAAGAGTCACTCATGGGTTAGTTCACCAAGCCGTCTTCCGTTTGTCTCTCTTAAGTCTGTTACATTCATCCAATGAACTCTCCATGTTTTCTATCCCGCCCTTCATCATGCATTTAAAATTATTCACATTATTTTCAGTTGCTTTGAATTAAATTCTGCTTATTTATTTATATGGACTTACAGGGCCAACAAGAAAACACAGACAGTATTTGAGTATTGGCCAACTAAAGAGGTGGTTTCGTATGTTATGTATGGTGAAGTGTGTCTGAAGCCAAACAAGGGCTGCAAAGTCATTACAGCCTGTGCAGTACTTCACAACATCTGCAAAGCCAAATCCCAGACTGTCCCGAGGACAGTCATGGTGATGGTGATGAAGACGAGGATGATAATGAACAGAGTCACTTTCCACAGGGGAGGAACATGTCCCAGAGTGGGCTTGCTCACTGAGCCCAATTTACAAATTTGCATTTTAGGCAGGTTACAGTCAGTGTAAAAAAAAAAATAAATAAATAAAAACTGATGGCTGTAATAAACCAACACATCGTACAGTTTTACTAGGCTGCATGGTAAGCATATTGGTTGTGTAATTTTTTTTTTAGAAGTTCAGTTTTTAGTCTGTAATACTCCTGTAAACATAGGATTCTTTTGTTCTGTCTGAGGATGTCTGTCTTGATCTCAATTTTCTGTCCAGCAGGGATGGTGTTCGAGTGGCAGCAGCAGCAGGCAGGCTAACCTGAGACACTTCAGGGTGAGGGTTGCACACCTGTGACGCTGAAGGCCCTGGTTCCTCTGATGGCTCCATACTGCAGATAATGGGGAAAACACTTTGCCTAATTGATTTAAGTATTACATGTTTTTATTTGCTTTCATTCATTTCACATATTACCACAATGGCAATGTGCATGCAAGAGAAACATCAGTAAAAGCTAATATATGTTCTACAGCTTAAAAAATGTTCTTGATGTTGTTTATCTGCCTATTGGTTTATGAAAAGCCACATCATTGACCTGTCTGTGCCTGCCATCAGCTTGGTGATGCATACTCCTGTCCAAGGACATTAAAGTCCTGCAGTCTCTGCTACTTGAGACAGCTCTTTGGTAGGTGGTACACCCCCAAAAAGCACAGTATCTGGGCGCATATAAATCTGTATTTACATTAAGTGGTATAACACCCACCTTTTTGTTAAGAATCTTGTTTGTGTGCTGCAATTTCACATCTTGCTTTAGACTGTAACACACACACCACCACTTTTCACACTCCTCACTGGTGCATACAACCAGAGGGAATGAGGCGTTGAGCTGCTGAGCTATCTTCTCCCACATCTACCTCTTGGCTTGCACTGAAACACTGGGGCCGAATTTTCTTGTTAAAATGGTTTTATGCTTTTCAACTAAGTGAGCTAATAGTTCACTTGAGTTTTCTGGTTCTTCTACTTGCTTCCCCTGCCGCCTGTTTGTTCTGGTTTATGTTTATTTACATGCCAACCAACGCTTCCTTATATGGACTGGACAGCAATCCCAGAAACTGATGAAAGCAGAGCCATTTTCCCCATGTTCACATCAAAGAGATCACATACTAAAATCACCAGCATGTTACTGATGTCACTATGTATTCTATGGCCGTTATCACTAAGATTGCATTTTTATTTATTGATTGTTTAATCAGTCAATCACACCTTTCAAAACAATATGTGATACCTAGCAATAAGGTCAACACCTCCTCACCAAGATAAAAGTTTCTGTCCTTTCTGTTCTCATTGTTGGACTGAGTTATAAGCACAATTTCAATTATTCTAGCTCTAGAAATGAAGCTGTTTTGCCTCTGACAGAAAATCTATTTTCAGTGGAGATGGAAATGATTGGAAGAGAGACCTGTCAATAAGGAAACCATGCAGACTATAGTTTTGAATGCATTCTGTTGACTGTTCAGATACCATGATACTATCTCCAACAAATATAGTGGATGGGCAGATTCTGAAATTTCATTAAAATGTGGGAGCAAATGGGAAATGAAAGCCTGGGAGAACAGTGGGGGAGGGGCAGAAGAGCTGGTAAGCAAGGCATATTTGACCGTCTACAACGTATTTTCAGTGTGTTTTCATTTTGAATGCACACACAGTGCATGAAGAAAGTAGACTAGAGGCTGAAACTGGTGGTTCATATTGCTAGCTGTCTGCAGAACTCCATGCTGCAGTGCATCCGGTCTGAACAACCCAAATGTTTCCATGGGCAGCGATTTGTGACGCTTCTGTCTCCAGTCTGAACTGGCCTTCAAGTCAGGCGCAGACTACAAGAGCTTTTGGACAATTTATCCCTTATTCACCCCTCCTCTTCACAATCGCAGGAGAAATCTGGTCTGGAACCTTGGTCGGTACTGATGTTTGGCCCAGATTATCTGTTAATGAGTGTGTGATGCACACTACAGGGTGTTGAGCACAAACTGTGTTAGTAAATGCACAAAACTAATCCTGCTTCCAGGTACACAGGAGCTTGCTTGTACAAAACCCCTGAAAAAAGGGGGAAATGCGCTTTTTCGGCTGGAAATGTGAGATACATTTCACTCTCACAGGGGTCTTGTGGGATTACTTGGATTATTTTGTCTTTGACCTCAAATTTGAAAATGTGGTCAAGCAAGCTTTCAGCAACAAAATAAGGTATTAACTTTCCCTATCGCTACTGTGCTGATTACAGTGACAGACACCCATGCAATTGATAATAACAACAGGCAGGCTGTAAATATTGTACAGTGGAAAGGAGACCCACAGTGATGACTCTCACATTGCAAGGTGTCATTTTGTGTCATAGTTAAAGCTGCATTGCTCTTTGTACTTGTCTAGTGTCAGGCAGCCTGGGGAATGTTGGTAAACAATATGGTGGAAATCCCACTCTCTAAAATTGGGAGTATTGTGTTGCAGTCATAGTGGCAAAGTTTCTACCATATAACAAGAAAATATTGCCAGTGGGGTGTCCAAGTGTTTACAGCCACCTCCAAGATCTGCACCCAGGCTGGTGTGCTGACAATACAAAGATGATCATTCTCAAAAACATGATACCGTGTAAAGACCCTCCACTCAAAAACAGTGAAACAAATGTTAAAATCAACGTTATGACCAACACAAAGTAGAGATAGACTCACTTGTCCAGTTATCATAGATATAATTGCAGTGCTAGTTACCATTACAGTGCACTTGGCAGTGGCCTCAGTCTGACTGAGGCTGAATTTCACATTGCCTGTTGCCATCACAGGATGAGGCGCGGTGTTTACCTGGGAGAAGGAGTCGGGGGTGTGAGGGTATCTCTGGGGGACGTTGCAGATTTACATATTCACAGATACCTATTCAATGGGGATTAGGAAGCAGATGCGCCATTTCAAGCTTCTTTTTTTTTTCTTTTTTAACCACAGAATTTATCGAAGGATTTATAATACATCTGGGTGCAGTCTTTAATACATAAAGGCAAAATTCTACAGAATTAAGGCACATTTTGAAGGTCCTAGAAGCGGAGGTGCTGAGATGGTATGAAGTGGGATATGTGCTGAGAAAGTGACTGAGGAAAAAGTGCATTATTTTTAAGTTTTACATGCAAGCTCTGAGTCAACTAAAAGAGGGGAAAACAGGACTGATAAAACGTTATCTCAAAGTCTCAGCTGCTACCCTGAAAGATGAGGTATGTGTGGGTTTTAAGGGCATCAGCATACATATGGGTGCATCAGAAAGAGAAAGAAAAATTGCAGAGGGACAGACTGAGACAGAGGTCGATACAAATTGATTTCACTACCATAAACATGGGTGCAGTATACCACTGTAATTAAGCAACAGAACACTCCGGGCACTGTTGTAGTAAATAACATCATAGCTGTGATGATCTACGGTTATCTCCTATGGCTCGTGCCCGCAGCCAAACCACCTTCAGGATGTTATTTACCATAACACACAGGCCTTAAAGGTAGAATGAGTAGAATTTGGTGGTTGCAACATTCACCGCCGGCAGCGAGTTTACATTGGCGCATTACAATTAAAATGTAAAACTTGCCATCACCGTCCTACGAAAAAATTTAGCCTATCAGCACCTCACTGCTCTAAAATCTCCCTGTTGAGTTGAGACCTTCATTCACATAACCTCTCCTGAATGAAATGTGATCAGTTGAAGTCTGTGCACAATACATAAATTTTTATTGTCTGTCCCTGTAATCTCACCGGGAAATGTGTTCTCATAGGTATCGATTTTGCAGTGACACAGGCTTTTCATAAGCCCAGAGCTAAAACTGTTGTCATGTTATTATATTGCATTCCCACTTTGCCACCACACTGCTAAATTCACCTTACCACTAACTGTTTCATGTTTTTTTTCTGTTCTTTTCTTTTCTTTTTGAAAATTAAATGGGAAAGATGACCCACCTCTGACAAAATAGCGACATCAGTTCAAAACTGTGTTCATGAGCAGGATTACGGATTTGAATTACCCCTTGATTAAGTTTTTCCATAGCACAGAGATATGTGGAACATGTAAGTGAAATGTGTACATGCTTGCCATATGTCACAGATGTGCATTCTGTTACTCTGGCTGATTGACACTATAGCACAGTTAGTTAATTCAACACAGACTCTAATCCTGCCTGGCAGGTTCACTACAATAACAAGATTAGGCAAGCCTGGTTGAAGGCATACCACCACTGCCACTTGATTCGCTGAAACTCAACATTTTCTGCAGTGCTATTTCACTTTCCTAGCATTCGTGTCTATGTGTGTGTGCACCAGCATGAAATTCCATGAGATTGAGCAAAGGCACAGGACACTTTTGCCTGCGTCTGTCGGCCTGATCTCTTCAGCTTCGTAAACAGCCCTACTGCAGTTTGGTCAACTCCATGCAAGAAAATAGAGCCTATCAGCAGTTGTTGCATACAGTCCGGTCCCGGGAACACAGAATGATGGCTCCCAGGTACCAGGACTGGAGTTTAATGTTTGTTTGTCTTTGCTCAGCCTTCCTTCTCTTGAGGACATTTACATCAGCAGATGCAGAACCAGAGCAATGAACATCACAGCAGATCCCACCCACCCAGCCCATGAACTGTTCACCCTCGTCCCCCTCAGGCAGGAGGCTTTGCAGCCTCAGTGCCTGGACAATAAGGCTGAGGTGCAGCTTCTTCCATGAGGCTGTGAGGCTCATGAACTCTGGGCTATGAACTGTCCTCTGCACCTCACCATCACTGCTGCACTTTATCCCACATGTTGCAGTTTACACATGATATGTATATGTATATATGTTTTATTTATCATATATTTTAACTTATTTGTTTTTAGGTTATTATTATCTATCTATTATTCACTGGTCCTGGGAGACACTTTTCGCTCTTCCGTGTTTTTTAACATTTTTGAATGACATTAAAAATATCTGAATCTGAGTAAGCTGTAAATTCTGTTCTCTGTAACTGAATACATTCCTACACATTGTAGATACAAGCAAATAAGCCAAGCAAATGACATACAAGCAAATGACAAACTTTTTACAACTTACCTCTTGTGTGCCCACTTAACTAGTCAAATGCAGTTGCATTAAGCTCTTCCTCGATTTTACATATGCACATTTCAACAGTGGGTACGTACTCATGGATATTCAGTATTCTTGCTTGGGCCTACTCACTTAAATACATATTTTATTGTGTGATAAAGCTATATTGATCTTATATTGACCTACAGAAGACAAGCTAGTATATCAAGAGTGTACCAGGACATTATTGCCATTACACCAAGCTGTTAGCAAGCTTCTGCCATCTCACTGGTTTTGGTTTTAATTTGTAGTTAATAAATTTGAAGAAGCCACACAACAGCATCCTGCACCCACACATTTATTTATGAGGACACAACAACCACTGATTGTTAAATCGCAGGCTGTAGCCTCGTCATTGGAGGCTGTTCCATTCGGAAGAATCCTTTGCATACAGCTCAGAAATTAAGCCTTCGTCCCACAGTTTTCTATGGATGCAAATGCAAGTTAAAATATGTACTATTGTGTTAAGTTGTACTTTTGCTGTGTTTTTGCCGTATGTGTGATGAAAGGTTGAAATCCTACTGCTGGTACAACAAAAATAAAAGAAGCAAATGTTTCTTATAACATAGATAACAAACAAACAAAATATAGATGTAGCCAACTATTTACAGTGACCAAGGAGCAAGTGGAGCAATGCATCCATTTCAGTGTGGCACATGACCATCTTTTCATAAGGGATAAAAACTCAGGAGCTCATGGATAGAGGTTAAATATAGTACAGTTACCAAACAAGTCTGCTACTTTTCAGTGCACAACTTTTTGAAATGTGGTTGACTGTACTGTTTTCCATCATTTATAATGCTTTCCACTTCCTTATCATTGATAGCCTTACCATTAGACAGCAGACTATATAGTCTGTGACCAGCCTGATGTCCACTATTTCTATGGAGGGATAAATACAGAGGAAAAAAAAACAAACACAAAACTTGATGTTGGACTGAAATTGCAATCTAGTGACATAAATAACAAGAAACAAATGAAAACAATAGCAGGGAAATTAAATAATACAACAATAACGAGAACGATCACCTGTGAATCTTTATAATAGTGATCTTGTAGTCCATCTGGATGCTGAGTGACCCTCTGCTGAAGGCACTACTGCATGATACCCTTGCACATAGAGCCAAGCCTCTGAATCTGCAAGTTGAGGGATGTTATTCCATTCCTCTTGGAGAACCTGGCTAAGCTGTTGGCCTTAAGACAGAAATACAACTTTTCGTAAAAGTATATACTCAATAACTTGATTTTATTTTTGTTCTCTGTATATGGAGCATTTGTTAGGGCGCACATTGTCCAAAAAAGTGCTGGTAGGGTGTGTAAACTTACCACTTTGTTTCTTGTGTCCCCTCTACAGGCCAAGAACTAATGGGACAATTTAAAGATGAAACACAAAGTTATCAGGCTTCACATTTTTCCAATAATAGAGCAATGCATGACGAATAAGAGCACTGTGCATACTGTTAAACTTCTGTTATTAGCCCAGGCTTCTCTTGGCTTTAATCATAAAAAGCAACCAGCCTGTAATTGGGATCTGCATATATCCAGGACCTGCCTTTCTTTCCTTTTGCACAAAGTCTTGCAGAGCAAAAACTAGATATTAATTTTCCTGTATCAAAAGATACAGGAAAATTATGGATATAAAAAAAAATATCTCTCAAAGCCTCCTGAGTCTAGCCTTTTCTTGCTCTTTCTGTATCTATTTTACTTTATTACACACATTAGACCCATACTCTGCAAGCATGCAACTGTGGTGTCGCGTGTGATCGCACCTGCCAGCTGTCTGCACCACAGAGCCTGCCCTCTCATATCTAATAATATGAATAATATGAATAATTACAATAATTATAATCTGATTGGAGTCTGATCGGAAGACAGCTTTTAATTGAAGTTTTATGGTATTTACATGCTTTCACACATGCACATACGCTTAGTCCTAATTTGCATACATATGAGCACATAGATCACTTGAAGAACTAATCTTTCTGCTTTTCAAGTGTCCAGGGTCAGGGCAAAAGCTGGAGGATTGCATGCACATTGCAGCGGCCTGACCGTGGCTTGTCATCACGGATGAGCTACTGGGCCAGAGTCCATTGGTGTCCCTCCAGTGCTAATTGCTTCTCTCCAGGACAAACTAGGGTCAAGTTCAGCAGTGGGTGTGCCTTAGGAGGATGAGGAGGAAGGGCCAGAGCAAGACCTCAGCCTTAGAGAAGGCCTGCTCAGGGAGGACATAGCCATGTTAATTACCATGTCGCAATATAGATTAATTTTGTATCGTGAGCTATTATTATATTAACATGAAGCCCACTGAACAGAGCACACAGCGCATCTCACTGTTTAAACAACATCTAGAATGAATACCTGCATACTTTTGACACTCGATGGTACATGGGTTCCTAGACCCACATCCTCCTGCCTCTTCCTGTAACACTATCGGAAGAACTATTTTTAATCAATCCATTTTCCCTCTCCACACATCTATCTCTGGCTTGTTGTGTTAATGTAACTCCTCAATTGTAATATGCATTTTAAAAAAATAGGTTAATTAGGGTCCAGGCAGCCTAAGCTGTCAGGACACTATTGTATTCCCAGGAATTCTTTCTTTCTTTCTTTCTTTCTTTCTTTCTTTCTTTCTTTCTTTCTCCTGTATAACAGGCTATAATAAAAAGGCAAACTTACCAAATGCAATGATGTTCTTGTGTTGTGTTTGTGTGTTTTTACTTGCTCCCACATCCTTTTAACCCCTGAGGGGTCACACCTGGAGGAATTAAACTATACCTGTCACACAGCACAACTGTGCAGTGCAGTGATTTCATGGGTTTGATTTCCTTGTTGCTCATGTTTGTGATTTGTCGGCTGCCTTGGAACCTCCCCCTTATATCTGCACGTTCATGGCTTCTGATGATGCAAACCTGGATCGAATGAGTGAGTTGATAATCAGCATCGTGATACTGGTTATCCCTGATCACCATGATCTCGATTAGTGTATCCGGATAGGTCTGAGTAATCCAGCGAAAACTAAGCTTGCTTCATGATAAAGGCCTCAGGTCTTAGTGAAAGCAATATCTTTTGTGCGGTTTTCCTGGTGTTGGTTGGAAGGTGCAGCAGCACAGAGTTCTCCAAAATCACATTTCAGTCAGGACCACTTTAGTCAAACAAAACTTTGGGCTCTAGTTTCGCAGACCAGGCGAGGCGGGGGCGTAGCGCAGATGCGCTTCGCCAACTGGGTGTGGCCAGGCGGATTTTCCAAGTTTGGCACGCCGTTCTCGGTGGCGCAAGTACTCCGCCGTCCCTCCTACCGGCGGAGAGGAGGAGAGAAGGCATGGAGTGGGTTTGACACAGCCGATTCACATGTAACCAATCAAATGAGCCCCTGTCCTTGCCTTTAAAATGCGCTGCGCGAAGGCGCAATGAAAGTTTACACAGCTGACATGGAGGTCTATTGCCGCAGGCGGAGCGGAGCTCAGGAGACAGTCGCGGAGCGGAGACCGGCGAGCAGTGCGGACACGTCACCAAAACCTCACAGGCAGGCTTCTGGAATGTCAGGCACATGAACAATGCAATAAATACTGAAAAAAAAACACTATTCAATGCTACGATCACAATCAGCACATACATATATCTCCATATCAACTGTCCCGTCACAGCTGATGTCAGATCAAAGGAGATTGGCACCGTTTATGCTGATTGTGAGGTTTTGGTGATGTGCGACAGCCAGCCAAACTTCCACTGCGCCGGCTCCGCTCCGCCTTGCGCTGAAAGTAGACGTGGTTTCAGATGGCGAGCTTTTGGCGCACCTCGGCGAAGCCTTTTGGCACGAAACTGTCACTGCGCCAAGCCGAATCTGTCGGCACCTCCCCCCACTGCGCCGCAACTCCCATCTCGGCGAACCTCCGCCTGCGAAACTTGGACACTGTCCGCCTCTGCCGTTTCGCCGGTCGAAACTAGCTCTGCGCGGGGTTCGCCTCACTGCGCCACCCCGCGCTGCGCCGGGAAACTAGAGCCCTTTATTGCCATTTTCAGTAAATTATGTTTGGCGGTCTTGGGACCTCCCTAACCTCCCATTAGTATACACGGGAAGCCTTTAGGTGGGAAGAGCACACCTCCCCGCTCTTCCATGGGCTTCATGGAGGGCTTAAGGCAGAGAGAGCCACAGCAGCAAAGACCCCCATAGAGTACAGAACAGAGCAAACATCAGTGACAACACCAATGACATTGATTAAGTTAGATACAGCAAGTAAAGGAGGGGCTGGGGTGCATTGCAAAAGGACTTTCAGAGGAAGCAGCAGAGGTAAGCAAGCTGAAGCAGAATATGGTGCCCTGTATGAGATTTGCCAATCGAATGCATAGAAGGGAATCTGGGCTGCTTTGAGCTGCTTTCAGCTGATCTGGGCTGGGACTGTGAGCTGAGCTTGACTTTGTGGCCTGCGTGAACTAACGCTATGCTCAATGAACCCATTCATGAATGATGCACTTGTTTATTTCAAAGTGATATAAAAAAGTAGCAAATGCAAAGTTTGGACATAGCAATATTGGTGCTTTTCAATCAGTCTGGATTTTTTTTTAAATTGCATAGTTTATAACACTAAACATGACTACACATGTATATCTAGATATTGTGTCTATCAAAGTAAAATCTGAAAACCTCAAGACAAAGATCCATGTAATTCTGTTTTTATGTTCTTAGATGAGTAAGATTTTCAAACCTCATAACTATGGTAACAATTTGGAGGTGTTGTGTACATTTATGTGTGACAGAGTGTTAAGGAAAAACCAGTGGTACCACTTGAAATTTTAAGTTAATTTGCCAGTATGGAACTACCAGCCTTGACACTCAAATATGTGCTAAGTAAGATTTGGGAAACAATGGAGGTTAAGCCAAATAAAGCAAATGATGAAAGTATGGACAAAGTAAAAAAATATATATATTTTAATACAAAATCCAAAATTCTTTATCAAAGTAGCTGCTTTGGGTATTGTAAAAAAACAATATAAAAAATCAGTAGAAGACAGACAACAATTGCTATGGATGTATTTCCTATGCTAAGAATATTTGTATAGATAATAAACCTGTATTTTGGCCTCTACTTTTAGATAATCAGATTTATCTAGATAAACATTTTTATTTATCAGGTATAAATAAATGGGAGATTTGACAATATAAAAAACATGGGATACTGAGTTATGATTACATGGCAACTTATTTATTATTTGGCCGTTAGCTTTATTTGAACAGCTACTGAACTGATTTGTTTTTGTATCGTATATACTATGTAGTGCTTCAAATGTGAGTGCATGTATGTCTGTATATATGTATTATGTCTGTTATAAATTGTATAGTTTTGTTTATGTTAGTCAAGAAGAAAAAAATTAACTCTGGAATTCAATTTCAGAAAAATTAGGTATTGAACAATGATTATTTGATTTAGACAATGTACTATGAATAATTGATCACATGATAACATGATCAATGACAACATAATTTAGCTTAGAAAGAAAGAATGAATATTAAATACTTAACCTAAAAAAATGACTGAATGACAAATTATAATTCACTGATTAATGACAACATACAACAAAAATGCAATATATAACAATAACACAGATACAGTACAGGCAAAGGGCAGGACAGGAGCAGCTGGTGACGCAGAAAGGAAGTCCTCTGCCGACTAGACCGTCCCATTTCAGTTCGGCCTTCATGGCCCACAGAGGACACGGCCTTGGTGGACTGCGAAAGGCTGGGTCCTTGGAAAGCTGCAGCCCGTGAGTTGAGACAGAACCTATTAGTCTGTCCTTCCTTGGTCTGGCCCTTGGTCCTTCTGGCTGCATCCTCAAGCCCGATTGGTTAAAGCAATTGTCTGTCAAAATGTAAATACAAACAGGTGCAGGTGTTTAGTGGTAATAGTCCCTGTGTTCCAATACCCATACTACCATACTATTTAGTAGGCAAAAGAAAAAAAAAAATGAGTATGTCCCAATACACAGTATGTCAGATGCAGTATGCCAAGAGTACCAGGATGTTCTACTACATCCAGTCAGATTTCGCAGTATGCATTTCAGCATGCTTTCTGACCCACAATCCTTTGCGCAGCGGAAGTTACGTCACACTGACTGAGCTGCATGTACAAGCCACACCCACATACGGAAGACAACACGACACACACATCGCACTCACCTCGCTCAGTGACAGCAAAAGCAACAGGAAGACAGAAGTAGGGCATTAATGTAATGGTCGACCCGTCGAAATGTTGATGTCATTAACTGATGTTGACATTTCGCCAGGGTCCGTCGAAAGTCGAAGAAAAAAAAGGTGCTGACCCCCTCTGTGTAGTTTTTGGAGATGAAAATCTTCACGGACTTCATACTCCTCTCTAGCCAGAGTCGTATCACAACCATTTCTAGAGCAAGTGAATAATAAGATGACCAATCAATTTATTTATTACCAATTATACCAATTAATATTTATCAACTTATTATTTCTGCAGAATCAAATTAGGTGTGTGAAAATGTTCCTGTCATTCTTGTCATTTCTATGGTCTGCCACTAAATGATGTTTGAAAGAGTCGACGACCTTGTTAAATTCAGCTCCTCAACATCATAGTCTATTAGCTCGTCTCTGCTGCAGTCAGATCTTGAATGACCTAATTGCCTTGGCTGTTGCTGATGGTGAAGACTTGATCTATTAACAGAGAGGCGGAGACAAAGAAAACCAAAGATGAATGAATGATATGTAATATATTTTATATTTAAAGTAATAAATCTTCAAAAGTACAGCACAGTAGACTCAGTTGTTGCCCTCAGTTGTTGCTTGCTGCAGCTTTAGGAAACTCACTGTAGTTTACATAGTTAACATACCTTGAGCATTCACATGCTAGACTCTGCATTCTTTGGCTGACACAGTGTCACCATCAATCATAAAGGACAGATAAGTGGAATCCTTTATCTTTTTACTTCTTTTTCAGTGAATCTGCACTAACTTGAATGAACTGCACACATGATGTCTTGTTGTCGTAAGCTGGATTCAGTTGCATTCCATAACAATTCAGTATGACCCATGAATTTAGTGAATGACAGCTCTTCCTTCGCAATGTGATAGGCTGTATTAAACGTTATTGTCATTTCAGTCTTTCCCTGCATAGTTTATGTGTCATGCTGTTGTTGCGCTTTAGTGTGTTTCATTTAGAGTGCGCACAAGTCGGCAATGTCACTTTTCCCTTCAAATGCTGGGCCACATCAAGAGCAGTACATACAATACATGGTGTTCCTTTCTTTGCAATAGCTCAACGAAGTAAACTGTGTGAGCCATTTCTGTCAGAATTAGTAGGTATCTGCCTTTTTCAACACAAGATCAGAAATCAGAAATACTTCCTCTGAGGGGAAATTGGGCAAGATCACCTGCTCATTCCTGGGCTGAAATGTCCTCATCATAAATTTGGGACTGTAGCGACACAGGAGGGTCTGAATTACCTTTTCTTTTGAAAAATGAATTGACAACTTGTTTCATTGTCACCAAAGATCCAAGCAAGAGTGATAGTACTTACGAACCAGACACCCCACAATAGCATCCCCATTCCACAGGTATGTCCCATATTGTATTCCTATAATAAAGTTGTTTCAGAGATGAAGAAAGCATTTGATCACTGTTTTTGGGGAAAGGAAGCTGGAAAACAGCTCTTCTGTCTTTGCCAGGGCTCTGAATCTGTAGCTGAATAGGCTGTGGAGTTGAGACTGCCTACTATCTGGTTAGGATCAGGAAAGGTGATCAATGGAAAATGGCTTTCAACACTCCCCTTGGACACTTTGGGCCCTATCTTAGGCCACCCACTATCCGCTGCCACTACCCGCTACCCGCAAATTGCGGATTTAGGAACTTCCGCTATCCCTAAACGGTATCTTGCGCCCACGCTACCCGCTATCCATTATGCCGACTCCGTCATTTGCGCCTGGAGGTGTGTCTGTGGGTGTGTTTCATGCGCTATCCCTAAAATTGCTATCTTGCGCACACACTTTAGGGAAAGCGGATAGCGGATGGTCCTGACCACCCGCTATCCGCTATCCAGGGGCGCCGTATATGTGGGAAAAGTTAGGACAATTCCAAGGGCCCTTGCCTAACAGGGGCCCCAAAAATAGGTAAAAACTAATATAAAACTATTAAACCATCATCGAGTAAACTGATATATATATTTTTTTCATGGGGCCCAAAATTCCTGGCAGCGCCCCTGCCGCTATCCCTAAAGTTTGGGCTGTTAGGAGAGTGCGCCCAGGCGGCTTCAATGCGTGCCCCAATGGAGCCTCGCCACGCACACGGTCGGACTGATACCGGGACGCCGCCGGAATAGACTGAGTATATTACTCATATTGACTGTTTAGAGGAAAGACTGTTTTAATTGGACACTTACGCCAGCACATTTTATTGTTTTATCATAAGCCAGCAGCTGTGCTATATTTTTATTCTAAATATTTTATTTGCCCAATCTACCTTGTCAATAAATTAGTTTACATATAGTTCCCCCTCTGCCTCTGTGTGTGTGTGGTGTGACCCGGGGATTTTACTCAATCAGTACAACCTGTGACACGTCCACCTGGACACATGTGGCTCCACCTCCCAAATTAACTCGCCTATAATATAATATATAATATGTATATATATATAAAGCCAACTTGCTTTAGCCTCAGTAGAACCCCTGAGAAAATCTACCTCCCTCTCTCCATTGCGGGTTTAGGATTTAGGATTTAGGATAGCGCAGCCTGCCCTTAAAGGCAATGGCACCTGGCACACTGATTGGTTTAACTGGCGTAACGCCAAAACACGCCTATGTATAATATAGCAGGTAGCGCAGGTGTTTTGCGGATAGCGGGAGGTGCACAAGATAGCAACTTTTACGGGGGAACACCTCTTGCGCAACCCTAAATCCGCAAATAACGGGTTTAGGGAGTCTGGCGCAAGATAGGGCCCTTTGAGTACTTGGTTATGCCCTTCAACCAATGCCCAAGCAGTTCTCCAGGCTCAAATGTTTCTTCATTGTGTACCTGGAAGACATGCTAATCATCTCACGAAATATGGAGGAGCATGGCCAGCACACAGGTTGGTTGTCCATCGCCTCCTGGAAAATAAATGCTTTGTGAAGGGTGCGAAGTGCAAATTCTCAGTTTTCTGGGCTATATTACTGACATCCCGAAACCGAAGCAGTCTTCTATTGCCTGTAACAACTATTTTCCTTCATTCCCATACTGTCTCATCCTGACTCTTCGAGGGAGTTCATTTTGGAGATGGAAGCCTCAGACTCTGGGGTGGGAGTTGTCCCCTCGCAGCGCTCCCTAAGGACCAAAAATTTCACCCCTGTGCTTTTGGAAGCCTGGAGACCCTGGAGGAGTGGAGGCACTGGCTGGAGCGGGCTGAATACCCATTCATAGTGTGGACTGACCACAACAATCTCTCCTACCTCTGTTCTGCAGAGCGGTTGTACTCCCACCAAGCCTGGTGGGCCTTGTTCCTGGGAAGGGTTCATTTCACACTGACCAATCACCCCAAGCTCCCATAACATCAAGCTAGATGCCCTCTCCTGTCAGTCAGCTCCCGAAAAGACCACAGCCAATCCTAAGACCATCCTCCCTCCCTCCTGCGTGGTGACAGCAGTAACATGGGGAGTGGAATCCCTGGTACAAGAGGCGCAACAGAATTGACTAGACCCAGGTAACAGACCACCTAACTGTCCCAGATTCTGTGAGGTCCCAGGTTGTCCAGTGGGGGCACGCCTCCAAACTCACCTGCCATCCTGGTTTCAACTGGACTCTCTTCCTCATGAAATATATCTCTTGGTGGCACTTTGTGGACAATGACACTCAAGCCTTTGTGGCCGCCTGCTCTGTCTGTACCCGAAGTCTTCCCACCATCCTCCACCAGGACTTGGTTGTGGTTCTCCACTAGGGCTTTCCCCCTGCAAGTCTCTTCCTGTAGGTTGAAACCCCATTCTGTTGGTCCATTCAAAATTGAAAAAAATCCTTGACCCCTCACTGGCTCCATGAAGATCCACCCAACATTTGATGTGTCTTCCCTGAAGCTTGTTTCCTCCAGTCCCCTATCCTCCCCAGATGCCACCCCACATCCTCCATGCACCACTGATGACCACCCGGCCTACATGGTCCGCTGGCTCCTTGATGTCCGCCGCGGAGGTTGGGGGTTTCAATATTTGGTTGCCTGGGAGGGTTATGGCCCTTAGGATGGGTACTGGGTCTCATCCTGGATAACATGCTCACTAAAGACTTCTACCAGAGGCACCTGGACAAACCTGGTGGGCCTCCTGGAGGCACCTTCCTGCCTGCCTACCCCTCTCCCCAGACAGCCTGCCCCTCAGTTTGCTCTCCAACCTCCATTGCACTCCGGGACTCCATCCTCTGTCTCCTCACTCCGCTACAATAAATCCTTTTTCTTTCATTCAAATCGGTGTCTGTGACTGGGTCCTATTTGCGTCCTGCCAAAAACCTCACCATAGCACTGTCTCCAAAAATGACGCCAAATGTGACTAAATCGTTGCAGTCTAGTTGCAGTTATTTGTTAGCAAGCCAATAGCGCCACCAAAAAATGCAGGAGTGGTCAAACATTGTGCTGTGCATAATACAATCACCGTGTTTTGCGCAATAATGTATTCCATCAAGGCAAAAACTAACATGAGGTGATAAAGCTTGCAGCCAATCTAAGTATCATTATTGATTACAGTAGATGCATTTATTTTTATATGTCACAAACACATGTAGACTGGAATCTGGAATGCATGTACCTAGACCCAAATGGAGAGAGCTGGATCAATTTCAGATATTTATGTATTTGTTGGCTAATCATATAAAACTAAACCTCCTGAAATTTATCATCATTCAGTATGTGTCTTTAAATCAAAGGACAAATTCACTATTTTGGAACATATTTACAGATTATCTGGCTGGCATCAACCTCTAAATGGGTCTGAAAAAACAGACCCATTGCTTTTCTGAAACAGGAAGCTCGGTGTAGTCTCAGAATGTTCACCCATAAAAGGGCTCGCAAACCGTTCATTACATTGACAAGACTGCTCCATTTGGAACAGAACTACTTTGTTTCACAAACTAAGCACTATACCTTTCAACGTGTAAATTGCTGCGCTGTAACTAGATTCAGCACAGCCCGCAGAGTCCTGTCAACTAGCCAAAACAAGTCCCAAAAGAATGCTACTGTCTAAGCCCATAACTCAGGGGTGTCAAACTCGTGCCATGGAGGGCCAAGAGGCTGCAGGTTTTCATTCCAACCAACAACTCCACCAGGTGATTTCACTGATTAGTCCCACCTCTCTGTTTCGAGGTAGGGTGATCAGTGAAATCACCTGGTGGAGTTGTTGGTTGGAATGAAAACCTGCAGCCTCTTGGCCCTCCATGGCACGAGTTTGACACCCCTGCCATAACTGTTGATAAAATGCTGTTTGCAAACCCTTTGTCAGGAGAACATTTTGAGATTGGGAAGAGAACGCGCTGATCTTACTGTTTCAGCAACAATGTCTTAGCAATATCTTCACAATATATTAGTTTTTCAAAGCCATTTATGATTGCTCCAATGAAATGATGATCTCTTGTAAAATAGTAAGTCTGCCCCTTAATAAAAGACAAGTGAAATTCGATTTTTTTGTGAGGATAGATTTTGCCATATTTAATTAAGATCAGGAACACTATCCCCCTACATACCATTCCCTACTGCTTCATTCTTGCCAACCTTTAGAAACGGACAAAGCAGGAGAAGAAATTAATTAGCCAACTGAAATGAAAGCATGTGTATTTGTGTGTGTGTGTGTGTGTGTGTGTGTGTGTGTGTGTGTATGGGTGGGTGTGTGGGTGGGTGTGGGTGTGAAAAAGATTGTGTGTGTGTTTGTGTGTGTGTGTGAGAGAGAGAGATAGAGAGAGAGAGAGAGAGAGAGAAAGACTCAAGGAAACAATTCTGGAACGTGCACGGGAAAGACCTCTATTTTTAGCGCATCTCCACAGAGAGGAAAGCAGAAGCATGGGCTGAATGATTTGGGGCGGGGAGAGTGGGAGAGGGGGATTGAGAAAATAAATAAAACAGGTTTTATTTTTAGCACTCCTGCATTCATACATTTATGAATCCATATATGAATTGCTCTGTGTCTTGCCTTCAGCGAATCCCATCCTTGCTTTTGTTGCTGCTTGGCTTGTTTGTAAAAGGCACACCAAACGTCTCTTTCTGCAGAAACGCTATCAGTTGTGGCAGGTTAAGGACACACGTGAAGCGAACAGAGGGAGGTCCAACTGTGTGTGCGTTTGTGTGCGTGTGCATGTCTGTGAGAACAGCAGAGTTGGTGTGTAGCTCTGCTGTGAAATATCCTAAGATGGCTTGCCTTCAGGGGTTTGTTAAAGTATGAAGCAAAACGTGACTGTATAGTCAGTGCTTCGTGACTGAATGTTAAGACAGAGAAAGGGATGAATGAGAGAGAGAGAATGGGAAGAAATAGGAAAGGAAATTAGGGAGACAATGTGAGGGAGTGAGAACAGGAGGAAAAACAGAAAAGATGGTGAAAGGAACAAGGAAAAGAAAAGAGGTCTGCAAGGAAGCAGTACCATCAAATGACAGGTTCAGTTACATGAAATGCTTTTCGATTCCTGTCAGTTTCAGTGGCACCACAGCCCTGCGGCCGGCAGTGGCCAACAATAAATGGAAAATGGAATTTAGTCAGTGCAAATAAACTGGATATTGGTCACAGTTACAGGTGCAATAAGTGAGATTTGCACTCTCCCAGAGGACAGTAAACACACTACCTCTGAATACACACACACACATACACATGCCAACTCTTCCAACTGTTCAACAGTGGCTGCAGTGAGAGCTGTGGTTGAATTCATGCTACTTTAAAATACAAAAGTGAAAACAATAAGTCCAACTTGTCATCCCCAATGAATAATACAGACCCCCTTTTTGGTTCATTCAGTAACAAGGTACATCATCCTGCCAACCTTCTTTAAGACTGTGCTTGGGTAGTAGTTACAGCTGTTCAGTTTGAAATTTTAACTTTGAATTACACCGTCTCCAACAGGCCAACCAGTGTCATTTTCAAATGACAGAATGCCATGCCAAAATGCTAGATTTGTTTCATACATAGCTGGACACAGCTCTCCAGTTATCCTTACAAATTACACCTATGGGCCATAATCTAATGAGGGAACTGCATATAAAAGAATTTTCTCGATTTTTTGAAACATCCAGAATTTGGATGTGTCAAAACTTTTGCTGATGAGTGTTTCAGATACTATACCGGTACTATATTGATAATATACTACACTGAAACTCAAATTATGCTGCTGTGTGTGTGTGTGTGTGTGTGTGTAAATGTGACACAGATTTACAAATGCACATTTACAAATGTATATCCAATATACAGTGTACAAGCACAGGATCTCTGATTACTAGTCCTGCATATGTGATTATTGTTATATGTTGTATACTGAATCATTCACCTACATTGGCAGCATGGTGGACACTGCTATAAAAATGGATGCTGAATTTTCAGGTTACATGTGCAATCTTTAATCCTTAAAAAGGGCTTTAGTGCAATATTAATAACTATATGTTCAGCTCCAACCTTGTTGATGTTGTATGGATGAGGAAAATGTCCAAAAAAAAATCTTCATACTTTTTTCATCAATAACAAAAAAACAGCAGCATAGGTGAAGTAAGTGCAACAAGCACATCAACATAAATGTGACACAGATTTACAAATGCACATTTACAAATGTATATCCAATATACAGTGTACAAGCACAGGATCTCTGATTACTAGTCCTGCATATGTGCTGTTTGGAGGAAGCACCGGACCGGGGACTGACCCTTCACGAGCCCAGCTTGTGGTCATCTCACACGGATATCTTTAGAAGCTAGCAAGTGTAGCTTCACCAGAAAATACACAACATGAGTATGTCTGCCTACGTCATCCCTTGTCATTTCACAGTGAATAAGAGAAAGCAGGTTTAAAGCCCTGTTACATATGCCAAAGTGCATTTCATTATTATTATTATTATTATTATTGTTATTATTATTATCATTATCATTATTATTATTGATAATTTAATTATTTATTTAGCCAATGCAACAACTGGGATCTAAATGTATATTGGTGGGAAGGACCAGGCAAATATTGACAGTATCAAATGAGGAGCCAAGTTATTGAAATACCACCCACCCTTACTGTTGTCCAATTCCATAAAACTGCCATGGCTATCAGAACCCCATCCCACCCACCTACACATTTGAATGCTTTATTTGGGTCCACAAAACACATTATCATGCACATATACACACACTCACGACTACACCTCAAAGGATGCACAGTAAGGCATCGCACTCAGATAAACATGCAGGAGGTCAGTGCATGCAAATGTGTTCATGCAGTTGCTTATTAGTATATGTGTTTATTTTGCGTGTGAAATTTGAGAGAAAATGTGCGCGTGTGCACGTATAAGTGCTATGGCAGTTGTGAGACTGTTTAAATGTGGGTGTGTATGAATAAATTTTCACAGGGAGATTGCATGTGCTGACTGCCTGGGGCTGATCGAGCATCACACATACAACCCCGACCCCCACTGTGCTGTGAGCTGCCTACTGTGGAACAGAAGCACTCATCTCCCCAGTGACTGTATGCCTGCAGACGTGAGCACCATTATGAATGAATATGAACACGGCATGAATGCATGTGTGCTGCAGCTAAGCATGAATGAAAACATGAATGAATTGCTTCTGTATACCTACTTAATTCCTGTATATTCAGATCTGCATATAACATTATCTATTTTAAAACGTGCTAAAGCTTGTAAATCTGTGGATTTAGAGGACAAAGTGCAAATCTATTTGGGAAATTATGAGTTGAAGTGTGGATAATGTTTGTGATGCCTACCATATTCACTGTCAGAGTTAAAGTGTGTATTTGCACTGGTTTTGCACCGGTGCTGCACATTTGCATTTTTTGCAATTTTAGAAGTGCTTGAGTGTGCAAAAAGATTAGCAGTATTTGAAATTTGCAGCCATTTTTAATTACAGTGCTTTGTAACATTTGCCCATGTGGAAGGAAAACATCTTAAAATGTGTTTCCTGATGTAAATGCAGCTGGAAAAAGACTGGACTGTCTTTTTACTGGGCTGATGAAAACATTAAATGAAACAAAAAAATTGAACAGATCATATCTGTAGCCAGGTTGCACTCTATCGTAATGCCTTCGCAAGGACAGATAAGGAGAAGCACAGTAATGAAAGGAGAACTGGGCATGACATGTGACATATACACATACAGTATATAGAATATATTTGTAAAATCCAAGCTGTTTGGAGGAATTGATTGGCAAATTTTACGAATGAAAATGAGACAATAAAAGACTGTATGCATCCACCCTGTGATACAGCAGGAAGCTTTACTGTGTAATACAGTGGCTCTGACAACATAGTAAAATACTATGTCCCCTAAAGGGACTCAGTGCTCCATCTGTGCACTGTAGTAGGTCAGCCTGTCTGGCAGCTTTGAAGGGAGGGAGACCCTCTGAGATCACACCAAATGTGTGTAAATGCCAAGTTAAGATGTAAATAATAATAATAATAATAATAATAATAATTGAATACAAACAAACTACAAGCATTATTTTACAAAACACAAAACAATGAAAAGTTACTGCAGGGTATGCTTTTTTGTCACATTTGCCAGCAGAGTAAAAAAGAGCTATGTTTTTGTTTTGTTATGTTTTCCCATTCCACCTGTTTGTCTAATAATATTTGAAAATTGTGTATGGGACTGATAATTATTAATTCGCAATGTGGTTCACCACATATACAGATAAGTGTCCAGAAAAAAAAGGAGGCCAATGGGCTCTAGTTTCGCAGACCAGGCGAGGCGGGGGCGTAGCGCAGAGAGAAGGCATGGAGTGGGTTTGACACAGCCGATTCACATGTAACCAATCAAATGAGCCCCTGTCCTTGCCTTTAAAATGCGCTGCGCGAAGGCGTAATGAAAGTTTACACAGCTGACATGGAGGTCTACTGCCGCAGGCGGAGCGGAGCTCAGGAGACAGGCGCGGAGCGGAGACCGGCGAGCAGTGCGGACACGTCACCAAAACCTCACAGGCAGGCTTCCGGAATGTCAGGCACATGAACGATGCAATAAATACTGACAAAAAACACTATTCAATGCTACGATCACAATCAGCACATACATATATCTCCATATCAACTGTCCCGTCACAGCTGATGTCAGATCAAAGGAGATTGGCACCGTTTGTGCTGATTGTGAGGTTTTGGTGATGTGCGCCAGGCAGCCAAACTTCCACTGCGCCAGCTCCGCTCCACCTTGCGCTGAAAGTAGACGTGGTTTCAGATGGCGAGCTTTTGGCGCACCTCGGCAAAGCCTTTTGGCACGAAACTGTCACTGCGCCAAGCCGAATCTGTCGGCACCTCCCCCCGCTGTGCCGTCACTCCCATCTCGGCGAACCTCCGTCTGCGAAACTTGGACACTGTCCGCCTCTGCCGTTTCGCCGGTCGAAACTAGCTCTGCGCGGAGTTCGCCTCACTGCGCCACCCCGCGCTGCACCGGGAAACTAGAGCCCAATGGCTCAAAAAATAGAAAGTTTATTCACAGGATTTTTCACATGATAAAAACATTAAAAACAAGAGGGTAATTGAGCAGGCCTAAAGCTGCCCAGTAGCAATTTCAAGAGTGTGCAATAAGTTAGGCACTGACACGAGCAATTGTTATAAATAGCAGCAATGCACAGGAAGAAATTAAAGGCTACTGACATATTTAAGCACCCAACACACGGTAAAAGAAAAATAAATAAATAAAATCCCATAGGGCAAATACCGCCGCTTGTGTTGAGAATTGTATACACAGGGAATAATAAGTGTATTAACACTGCAACTAATGTTACACCATAAGGCAGACAAGAGGGGGGTCTCTGAATTGATATGGAGCCTTTAATTCCCAAATAGTAGCAGAAAGAAAGAAAAGAAAACACAAAGAGAACAATATATAACACACATTTGAAGCAAAAGGCCCTTTACTTTAGCCAAACTCTTAATGTGGGAAAAACAGCAATAGTCAAATTGCACTTACAGACAGCGCTAGTAAAATAGACATAGTATTAGACTTCATTCACGCATATTTTAGAAATCAATGTTTATCATAAAATTATCAAACCAATGTGCTGTACCTTTAACTCATTTATATTGCACTCAGACCAGCGGTGTGCTTGATGTCGTGACGACCAAAAAAGGAGAAGAAAATACACTGAACATCACATAGGTACATTCTAGTATGGCCTTTTGATAAATATCAAAGGTACATGACTTACAATCATAATCCCCCGCTCCAAGTTTGCACCTTGCATCTCCAAACAGATGGCTGGAGGCTATGATAAAATAAAAGCCACATCAGTTATTTGGCTGTACATTTTACAAACCAATGAAGACGGTTCAATTTGTATGATGTTTTAGAGTTGACCAACAGCGTGCCAATCTTCCTTCAACTGCTTTATTTTGGTCTCTGTGGGAAGGTTACATGATGCAGGAAATGTTTGAAAGTTAATACATTACAAACAACAACATGTTTGGTATCCACTCACGCTGTGTCTACACCCCACTGCACTTCCTTGGACCAGTCAGTAGACAAAGAGCACGAGCTACTGTTGTTCCCATATAATCTCACCTCACTCTCCAGAGTCCCAACAGCATCCCAATTACAGTTTATGATCAGAATATCTTAAAAAGTTACAATGGATTTGCACACAACTTAATGGAAAGGTTCATCATGAGGCAATGGCAATCTGATTCAACAGGGATGTGTGTCACAATATGGATAATTTCATGTAAATTTCTGTAAATTTGATGAAAAAATTGTCCTTACAAAATAACCAAAATGACAAGCGTCATGACTACTTTGTGACAATTCTGTGATTTAATAAAAACACAAGGCACTTTCTCTTTCTCTTCTTAGATTTCTTATGTCCAAACCACGTCCAAAGTGCTGCCCTTTTTAGGGAAAAGTTCCTCATCTCGTCTTGCTTGGGCTGAGTTGGTATCAGAGCGTTATGCGGAGTTTCGTTCTGTGTCGCCCCCCTCCATTTTGTTATTCAAACCCGGGCGTATGGATAGGCACTTTTCTCTCGTATTCTCATCCAGTATTTACACTGATTGACCACATGGACAAGTGGCAGTTGGCATAGGTTTCCACAAAATGACAATAATTTCCAAACATGTTCATGCAACACCATCAGCAGATGCAAGAGGAGGCAAACGCTCCATTACAGGTCCAGTCAACCCTAATGTCAGCTGATCAAATACAATGCTGCTGGTGTTGACTTAAGTGGTTAAAACCGTCGGGCTAAAATTTCAACAGGCATATTTCATGTCCAGGTTCAGGGACAAAAAAGTCAATAGGCAAGAAAGTCATCAGTCGCTGCCATTGTGGAGAGAAGTGGTGCTCCACATAGAAATGACAAGGAAACATGAATCACTGAATGCTGAACAACTCTTGGAAAAGGGCAAAGGAGAATGAATCTTTGAAAACTTGACTGAATTATGTGCCTGAAATTAAAGTCTGATTGTCCTGATGATTATTTTTATGATTATGATTATGATAATGAGTATGTCTTTAAACTTGATGAGCGTCAACTTGATGGAGCTGTAATGAAAAGACCAGTTAATAACCATGTAATGACCTATGTAGCTAATTCCACAGCTTGAGCCAACAAAGAGGAAGCTGTGATATCAGCACAGAGGAAAATGCGGCAGCTTTGTGCGGGTACTTTCCTGAATCCTTTGTTGCCCTGAGTGAACCTACCAGCAGTAATCATGAGAGTGGGTACATGGTAGATAGATTTCGCTATTAAGTGATTTGCTGTTCGGCTGCTTGACTTGTGATAGGCTGGCGGTTATAAAATGTATGAAGAGACAGAGACAAAGAAGATGTAAAACAAGAAGATTTCTCCAAGACGGTAAGGTTTATCACACTGACCAAAATGTCTGGCTCATCTTACAGCAATTTCAATTGGAATTGTGGCTGTCTTAATCATTTAATTACTAATCCAATAACATCTAAACACATAGAATGTAAACACAGTGCATTGGGTCGGCTAGTGAACAGTGATATGTAGCTCTGGACAATATTTGCCATTTGTATGTAATGTGAACCTCAACAAAGAGCAACAAAGCTGTCGTTAAAGGCAGACTTTAGACTTTAGACTTATGAGCCACTAGAAGTGTGTGTTGGTGTGTGTATCTGCAGAGATCCTGTTCTCTGCCTGGATTTGCTTGTTTTGCTGAGCTCAGAATCCTTCTGGGCATCGGCTTTTGGGCAGTGCATGTATAGCTCCCAGCCAATCACAGCTCACACTACCAGATTGATAGCACGACATCCAGTAGGAAGCTGTAAAAATCTTAGATCTTAGACCTCTGAAAAAACGGGAAAAAAGGGAATGAAGGGAGGCAAAACACCAAGCGGACAAAACTCGTTCCACAGCGAGAGTGACTCTGTGGTTGGCTTTCACCTGCTGGCAAGACGGCATTTTGGGTGGTTGTTTCATTCCATCGCCTAGGAAACAGAAACCAGCTGCCAGTGAATAGCTTAGCCAGGGAGGAGGGCCCAACTTTGAATGTTGTGTTTACAAACCACAACAACTCCTATTCTTTCTGCCTTTAAGCCTTGGGCTACTATCTGCCTCTGCTTCCCTCTGTACAGACTTCTCTCGTCAGAGTGGTTAGCATTTACAGCTTTGTAGGCGCCATATCCATCACTCATCTCTGCCTCATGTTTTGACTTATGGTAACTTATCTTTTATGCTCTTGAACAAGCTGGGCATAACAAGAGGGTGCTTGTACAATTTTGAACCTGAAAAACGTCTTTTGTGTATGTTGGAGGCGAGTTGTCACTGGGGTTGGAAGGCCCACAGTGATGGTATCCACTGGGTTTAAGATAAACCGGTAGGGTTGGGGACAGTATAGGTCTTTATCATGTTAAGATGCATGTGAGCTGTGTGTCCAGAGAGAACAGTGAGTGTGGGTTATACAGTTATACAGTGCCATTTGTGCTGTCTGGCTGGAGGATATGTTGTGTCTGCCAGATAGGCTGTAGCAGCAGTCATCTCACAAGAGGAAAATGCTGGTGTTTCCTTTCTTTTTTTTTTTTTTTTTTTATTTTGTCAGGGCATCACCTGTGCCGTCCGCCAAAGCGCACACAAAGACTAGTGCGCAGTTGGTTAGTTTGGGTTAGGCAGTTAGGAGGGGTGCTCCACAATCACTCAGTCTCCCTGTGGTGTGGCTGTATATTGTGTCGCTCAGACAGCCTTATTTTATTCTTTTGGATGTGCTTCATTTATTTAAATCTGGATGTGTGGTCAATTTGATGTTGTTAAACATGGATACTGAGCATTGTAATCCTTTGGTCTCTGAGTTTCTAAAAAGACCAGCTAGTAGTACTCTGTAAATAAAATAAAATAAAATGTTCAGTATCACTTATACCAGTCTCTGTAGAGGCATGCTTCTATTGGGAAAAATAAATAAATAAATAAATAAATAAATAAATAAATAAACATGCTCTAAATGGCTGAGAAACGAGAAAGAAATATAACTATATTGTGTATTTTTTTCATGCTTTTTTTCTGAGCTAAAATAAAACAGCATTTTTTTTCTCCAAATGCACCAATTTCTTAATGTCCCCGTTAGAAAGCTTTTTTTTTTTTTTTTTTTTTAACTATTATTCTTGCCAAGGATGAATTTCTCTCAACTGAATGATTTTCTTATCTTGAATCATTCATTATCTACTTTAATTATTTCATTCTTTAATTATTTATTAAATAATGTGCTACATATCCAAATTTTTGCTCCTCAGCCCTTTTAAATTAAATTTGCTGGCATATCTAGTCATCACTATACGTGGATTTTCTAGAGCTTATATTTGGTGTGCATTTAATTATTGATAAATCCTATTTATCACAGTTCTGTAGCATATTGTTGGTGTGGGACATTTGGGATAGAATGCTAGTATATTTGTTGGGTTTCAGCTATTTAATTACCACTTTTGGATTCAGCTGTTGGAGATAACATTACCTGTTGGCCATGTGTGTATTGGACAGCAGCACTCCCAGCAACCTCGAGGTGAGAAAGCTCTACGGTAAGTAATGAAATTTTCAACAAGATAAATTGTCATAATGGCAAAAACAGGCCTAGGTTGAAAATACCTGGAATTATTCCTTAAAGGAACCCTCATGCCGAGCTGTCAGGTCGTTTAAATTAATGAATGAGACAATCAATGAAAGCATACACAAGTGATGCCGAGAGCTGGAACGTTATGTGTCATGTCCCTCATGCATGTGCAGCTTGTGTCCTCATGTCCTTCCCACAGTCCACAGCCACTGTGATGGATGGTGTCACAGGGACGGGTTGTCCTTTTGACACTGGTTGAGGGCAAGAAAGTCAAACACATCCATGCCAACACTGACTCGAAAGGTTGGAGGTTAGTTCCTTCATACTGGAACTCAGCAATAAAATATTTCCATAACCAACCATTACTGAGGCCTCTGTCACAAGAGAGGTGACTCACTGTTAGTATAATCTGCCAACATCCACCACGGTTATACCCACTGTCAAATCGATCTCTCTGTGAGTGTTCAAACATCCGTATTACCCCACAAAGAAATTCAGATCTTTATGGCTGTTAACGATGCCAGTGATGGAAATGGTAGTGACATCTCAGATATTATCTTTGGAAGAGGAGACCCAGGGTGATTCTAATGAACTTATCAACTTAACTATGGTAAGACAATACTTCCCAAGCAATGCTTTCTAGCCTGAGCAATTACAAAAACACAGTTATAAACAATGTGATGACTGAGGTATGCTTTATTGTCAGCACATCTGGAGCATGTTTCTGAATTTATATTTTGGAGCTATACGGGCCACCTGCAGCTGTATAATATGTCATTTTGAATGAGATGGAACTATACTATAACTCTATAATAACTATAACTATAATGATGAAAACTTGGTAATTCATCAGAAATGTTTGATTAAAGAATAAAATAAACAACAAATAAACATTATGAATAGTGATGAAAATATTTCTGCTTATTTTGTCAAGCAGCTCAATTTCCCATTGTTTTCTGATACAAAATGACTACAAAACAAGCCAAAATTTCAAGATAAGTGGATAAAATTGACCACATCTCATTAATCATGTGTCCTCTGTCTCCTAAATAAATGTTGTGAAGATTAATAAACTATTATGTGATTTATTAAGGGAAATGTGTATAGTAGTGTGTACATACATTTTGTTTGGACTGAAATTTCAATAAATCTCAAAACCAAATACAAGCATTTCTTGCCTACTTTAAAAAAATGGTGCACAATAACACTGACAAAATCTGCATGAACTAGAGAAAATTTCAAATAGTTTTTAAAACTCTAAGAGTGTCAAGTTTTAATTTCAACCAGGTGGCATATATATAGAGCTAAAATTTTGGTTGGAGCTGTAAAACCATAGCTCTTATGGCTGATTAATTTTTGACTGACGCACAAAAAGGTCCATTGTTTCCACTGTAGCTTCCCTCCCATCAGTTTTCTGTATGTTTCTTTACTCTCTTGCTCAAACCTTGTCTTCACCACATCAACAGCAGCATAAAACTCACTGCCTCTGGTTCTGTAGTTTGGCAAAAGTGAGCTGTGGTTCTGCTCATTCTTGCGGTTATCTCTGAAATTTTCAGGCCCACTTACGAGCCACATGTTTCAACCTGGTGGACCTTCACCTCCACAGTTTCATCATCTCAAAGTGCCGTTATGCGTTCTTTGAGCTCATTTGCACATTCGAGCGCACTGAAAGCACTTGCTTTGGAGCGCCAGGCCACTGCCACGCAGGGCCTGGAGCCAACAGGGCCTCCCATGGCCTTGCTGAGAAAAAATCCAGTCTTCTGAGCTGTTTCTGGAGCTGTAATCTCATTTCTTAAAATTTGTTCAGGACAAATCAAGCAGCCAATCACCTCAAGGAAGTGTTGCATTATCAGTCCAATCATATTTTGTGTACATGCACGTCCACTGCTGCCATGCATACTTGCTTCCCCACCCCCCAAAAACTGCCTTGCCCACCTTAGCTACAGTAATTTACCTTAGCTTACCATATCAAATTTCAGGTGACTGCTGTCTGAGCTGTTTGAGTTCAAATTTTTGACAGAGGTGTGACCACAAGAAGTGAATATTCTCAGCACAGCTAAAATAGGAGAAAAAAATCAACAGTCTAAAACCAAAGTAATAGCAAGTTTCACTGTTGACTCCTACAAATAAAAGAGCTGGGGTTTCCTTGTAGACTCATTGTTTTGCAGCAATGTTAAAAAGGGATAGTTCCCTTTCAAATATATTTTTAAATCCCTTTGACATCATATATACAGTGTTTGAAAGACTCATAGTCATTCCTGAAAGTCCCAAACATACAAATGAGGTCATAGCATCCGTGCATAGAGGTGTCTTACTGTAAAATGTGACTCGACAGTCATATCCTCTCAAAGGCAGTCACATCCTCTTAAACCACCCATAGCTACTGACATGCATGTGTGCGCTTTAAAACGCGTATTTTAATTATTTACCGTTTGCAGACGTGGTGCTATTTTTGAAAAGTATGCCAAAGTGGAGGCAGATGGAGTTCCAGTGTCTAAAATATTTACAGTTCATGCTAAGTATATTTCATCTTTCTTCTAAAGATAGCATGGGCGCGGCAAAGGTACAATGTCACATAAATGATACAAGGACCTTTTTTTTTTCTTTTTTTTTTTTTACCCCGTTGGTCCCTGTAGGCAATGGAAACGAAGCTTGTATTTGGTAATCCATTTGCGTTTTTCAGTTCCCCCCTGTATGAGAACAGTAAGGATGACATGTTCACATAGAAAATCCTGTTTCTATGTATATCTCAGCCCATATGGTTAAGTTGTTTGATAAGAGCTGAAAAGTAAGATAAGGCAAAGGATGGCCTTCCTATCACATCAAAGAATAGCGCATATGAGTTGAGGGGGGAAAAAAATGTGCCAAAAACCATTGCCTCTCTGTGGTGGACGCATTTATATGGCACATGTTTTGTCCCCTGTCTGATCTCTCATTTTTCTGACAGATCTGAAACACTGAGATGACAGACAAAAAAAACAAAAAACAGCATGCAGTGACAAAAACATCCATACATGTACATATGAGTCCAAAAACAAACATACATACCTAACTACATAGTCATAGTCTCTCTCTGTGTGTCTCTCTCTCTCACACACACACACACACACACACACACACACATCTTTCAACCTGAACTAACAGGTTACAGAAAATAAGAGAGGGGAACTTGTGAGCAGATATACTAAAATAGAAACAGTAGTGTAATTTAATTCAGGCAATAATCCACACACCAGCATGAGACCATGTCTGCAATGCTGCTTAGAGCAATGTCAAGATCACTAACAGTAAGAATGAAAATGAACACTATGGCCATGGCTGCATGGACTGAATATGTCAGCCTTAATTAACTTTAGACCCAACAAAAGGTTGTTATGACCATTCAGCATCTATGTTGCGGGCAAACAGGTAAAATAAACTCAGCTTTGTGATAATAATGATAATGACGCTAAATGTGTAAGTCCCCTTTTGGCAATACATAAATTGAATACAGGACTGGAGTCGTTAGTGGACACCGCAGAAGCATTTTCAGCGAATTTGTCATAAAACAATGGGCACACTGGCAAGACACTGACAAGTTTTAGAGAACTTCGATATGAATTATCATAGTAATATATTGTCAGAGTTTGGTACTGTGGGAACACTTGTCTGTTAAAGTTTGTCAGTGTTTTTGTCAAAGTGGAGAAGTTCAGACTTGTCCAACAATTTTCACAGTCCTTTTCAGATTGTTTTTTTTTTTCTCTCTCTTTTCTGTGCTGTAAAATACACCAATTTTCTTTAATATGACACATGGACACAAAAACTATCCTTACCAAAGACAGCTCATTGACAAGCACATCATTTCTGACCTTTCTATTCAATGGGGGAACAAGACAGAACTGACAGTGGAGCTCTCTGAGATGAGTTCATGTCATGCAAGGCAAACAAAAGTTGTGAAATTACAGATGGGGCTACGTCAGAGTACAGTATGTGTGGCAAAACATATTTAGAATGGATGTGTGTTTCATCTGGTACTCACAGTGGGTCACAGTCTGAGTGTCAAATGGATTCACAGACAAATAATCCTTGATGGCTTCATGACATAACAGCATTGTCTGGCCAAGGTTGTATAGAGGTGCATACATATCGGTGCAAACACATAAATGTAACATAATTTTTGCATATGTGTATTGCAGATCCCCACTCTACAAACCGGCCAGATCAGCAGTTGGCTATCTGATAGATCTTGATCTTCTTAAGTGAAAATGTCTCACAGATCTTAGAGGGGACGCTGCTCTGCCAGCTGCTGTGAAATTGGTGGATTAAAGTAACTTGGGGGGACTAGAGAGGCAAGATGGTGGAAGCCACTAATGGCTTTCACCATGGCAAACAAACACCAAATTACCTCACAATTCAGGCATCTGAAGGTCTGGTATTTGTCAGATATGTTGCAATTATGCTATTACAGGTGCCATACTTCAAAGCACTCCAAAGCACTGTTTGCATGTCTGGATGACTTTACATGGCCAACAAACAAACTCACTCCCTCTCAACACACTTTGAGGTCGGGGAGTCACACTTTCAAACAAAGCTGCAAAGTGTCTAAAACAGGAGGTAAATCTTAAAACATCTAAAACTGTCAGTCCAACTTAAACTATGCAAAACTGGGGAAAGAGTGAGCTGAGGCCACCTGTGAAGAGGCAGACTACACTGAGGAGTGCCCAGGTGCCACCGCTCACTCACCTCAGGAGCAACACAGCAGTCCTCACAGCAAAAATCTACATTTGTGTCCCGTGGCTTTTGTTCTCATACATAAACTATAGGGACTTCAACATGGAAGCGTAGCCTCCAAACAATGTGGCACTCTGAGATTCTTTTTGTAGTTCCCTTTCTTTTCAGTAAGGCAAACAAATAAACAACCTAGTTGGTTTGACAATACAGGCAAAAGAATGAGACGTCAAGTGAAACATTAGGCCAAACAAAACAATGAAGAGCAAAACAGCAGTAGCAAAATAACAGCAGGTAAACTAAACAAAAACTAACAAATTAACAGGGCTCACCATGCTGCATGCTGAAATGGTACATTTTAATGTGGTGACCCTACTTGTCACCTCTGGTATGGGGCAGTAAAACACAAGATCACTCAAAAAAGTGGGCAGGTTCCAACACACAATATGCTCAGCCAACAGGTCACATCAAAGCTGGAACAGAAGGCAGTCAACCAAGTAACTAAGCAGTATGAAAAGGCAGATTTAAGTGATCATTTTAACTATATGCCTGAAACAATAAACACTGCACCTTCCACAACAGAGACAAAGGACAGAGGCAAGAAAGTGAGCAATGCCTGACTTGGGGAGAAGGCTGGAGGAAAAGTCAGGCCTGAGGCTGCATTCTACATTTGGGGCAGCACAGTGGTGTAGTGGTTAGCACTGGCGCCTCACAGTAAGAAGGTCCTGGGTTTGATTTCCACCCAGGGTCCTTTGTGTGTGGAGTTTGCATGTTCTCCCCGTGTCTGTGTGGGTTTCCGCCGGGCACTCCTCCCACAGTCCAGCGACATGCAGGTCAGGTGAATTGGAGATACTAAATTGCCCCTAGGTGTGAATGTGTGTGTGACTGTCATTGTTTGTCTGTCTGCCCTGCAACGGACTGATGACCTGTCCAGGGTGTTTCCCTGCCTTCCGCCCAATGAGTGCTGAGATAGGCTCCAGCAACCCCCGCTAATGTCATCAGGTGTGCCATAGTCTCTAGTGTTTAAACGTCCACGTCTCATCCCCCTTATGATGTCAGTTAACCAAACATTGCGTCAAGGTGAATAAAGCAAATTCCTCACAAGTGGAATGTAAGAAGTGACAGAATGGGGTTCAAACAATCTGGCCTGAGCATGGTGCTAGAGGAAGGGTTATGAGGTTGACCTCACCAAAGTTGACAAGGTTCACACTCTGGGTAGCATGATCATGCTGCATAAGTACTCTGCACAGCACATTTTGAGCTATCAAGTTTGACATTTTGGCCCAAGGGTAGAGCTACAGGAAACATTAGAGGGTCATCAAAATCAAAAGTAATCTTCCTTTGGAAAGTATGAATTAACTCATCAAATATCATTCCAATACAGTGATTAGATGTAGTGATTTTTGTGTGTAAATTTGAGATATTGGTCTGAGGGTGGCACAAGACAAAAGGTCATGAGGTCACCAAAACTGAGAGGGCTCATACTCTGGAAAGAGTGAATGTGCTCAGCAACTGTCACTGCAATCTGTCCAAAAGATTGTGAGATATCAAATTTTGACATTTTGGCATAAGGGTAGCATTACAAAAAAGGTCAGTTTTGGTCATGACACCAAAATTGTTTGGATTCATTCCCTTGGGAACATGTATGTATTTGAGTATGATCATCAAATTACTTGGCAATGTGTTTTTTACATATAGAGATGTTGTGTAAGTCAAATGTTTGAGGTTTGTGATCGAGCAGATGTGACATGATCACCAAAGTCAAGAGGACTCCTCCTTTGGGCAGTACAAATTCATTCATCAAATATAACTAGTTTTTGTTGTATATTTTCTGTGAAGTTGACATTTTGACCTGAGGGAGATGCTTGAGGAGAAGTTATGGGGTCACCAAAAACCAAAAGTGATAGTGTTCATCATCTGGACAGCATGAATTAGCTCTCCAAATTTCATGGCCACTGCCCAATAGATTTTGAGATGTTTGCTTTGGAGAAACATGTTAAACAGATGAGCATACAGATGGATGAAAATTACAGCAAATTTTCCCAAATTAGATTTAATGTTGGAGGCAACTTGCTTTAGAATGGATTAGCTCAGCGACATGCATATGGCCAACAAGAAAGACCTCAGTTTCTTCAGAGATCACCTGGAGTTTCAGGATTTCCACTTTTGAACACTGATTAAACAATCAAACAAGGCTTGGTGGGATCAGGTTTAATTAACAAATATAACAGAGTATCGTCGGCATAACAATGAAATGATATACAGTATATCTTTCAGATGGATTAACGGGTCTAATTCAACATAAAAATACTAACATAAAAAAAAAAAAATTAAAATAAAATCAGGTTAAGGATCGATCCTTAGGGAACACCAGAATTAATATGTCATTCATCGCAACAGCAAAATGTTTGGTTTGATAAATAAATAAAACAATGTAACACAGTCCCTGATATGCTGACCCAATTTTAGGTCTCTAAAGTAAAACTGAATGGCCAACAGTATGAGGCATACAACAACACAATAATATCTGTATTTACTTATTTGTATCTAGCATGAATCAGTTCAGTTAAAGGTCAATCTGCATATCTGTTGTCTTGATACGCGGTTGGAATGTTTATTCTTAAGGAATGTCACCTGTAAATCTAATAAGTCTTTCTACATTCCTTTACGCCGATGTACTCACCTAACAACTGATTTGTTGAGAGATTCCTTTCAGTCTGAATGTCTTCAACCCCCTACCATTCACTGTAATTGAATTTCTGTAGCTATGGAACCTTGGCGGTAATTCACAATCCACATGATTTTGTTTTATATGCCTGCTACTCATCACAATTTGAATAAATATAGTTAGGGAGCTTATGAGCCAAACAGTAGATCCCCAAACTCGAGAGTATGTCTGGCTCCTTATTCCACTTTATTCCCCAGTTCCACAGGTGTTAGTTTAGAAGCTTCTTCAGTTAATTTATTTTTCATGAAACCATGTTTGTTTTCCAGGAGTCCCAGTACCTCAGCTCTCTTGGATTTGAAAATGGCTGAAATATTAAATATGCATATGATGAAACATGAACTAATGGTGAAACAGAACAGAGATTGTAACACTTGGCTGATGCCAAGTGACCACTTTTTGGCCCCAGATCATGGAGCCACTTCCACAAAAAAGGTTTTCAACAGTGTCAGTTCTGACTCCATGTCCCTAATCTTCAAGATGCAGGAAAATCTCACAACCTGTAGCTTGAAACCTACAGTGAGATTTGAAATCATCATTCCTCACAGTCTTCCATCAGATGTTTCCAGCAAACCTTCAGTATGCATTTGGGTTTATGTGGGCTGTCCAGCAGCCTCCCCTGCAGTTTGATTCCCCACCAGATTGTAATAAACTGACAACTCAGCCCCTCTCTTCCGCCAGGTGTCTAGAACTGTGGGTTCGAGACAGATGCAACAACTACAAATTGAATCAGTGGACTATACTCATGAACCTCCCTGTGTTTAAAAATTGTGTTTAATATGGAAAAATCCATGGCTAGCTCAAAAGATCAGTAACAACCCATTGTTTGTGCTTAAGTGGAGCATTTTCCAGCAAGCCACCCACCACCTCAAAGAAGGCTGAACACTCTGAATTTTTGCTACATATATACATGCAAACAACAGTCAGTTTTTTTCTTCACAAATTATAATAAATGAAAATGGTAAATGGACTGCGTTCATACAGTGCTGTTGTAGTTTGACTATTCCAAGTCTTTCCAATATATTCCTCCTATTCATATGCTTATGGAAGAGGGTGACATGCAACATGCTAACCTGCTCATCAGGAATGGACAGTGTCTTGCTCAACAACACTTTGACATGCTCTTTAAAAGGAGCAGGCATCCACCCAGGAATCCTAGAAGTAGTCATATCGTTACCTGGTAGGGTCCTCTACTTTTTCAGCTTTAATCTGTTGCTTGTTGTTGTCTTGGCTTGGTTGGGCCTGGTACAAGTGTAATGTAAATTGGAGCGGCTGTGTTTTGGCAATATTGAGGTGACCCATTTGTCAACCAAAACACACTCTAACTATGCAGCCACTAACTGGAGACTTGTGAGCATTTCAACAGTGCATTGTCCATGAGGTGAGCCCACATATACCTTGTTAGTATTACTCTATTTCCTGAACAGGAAATAGAAACAAATTTACAGTCCCTGCCCTTTGTCCAGACACTGCATCTGACCCAAAGCAGCTGAAATGGCCATCAAGTACTGATTGACTACTGTCATGTGCTACAGCTGCTCTGTGTGTGTGTTACATCTGTTGTTCAAATAGTAAGTGTTAATGACGAGCAGAGGCAGACAAAAAGAAAAAGCTGAATACATAACTTTGCTAGCACTTGCAGCACAGGTGTAGTAACAGCATTTGTCAGTGGATGACAGTTATACTGAATTTTGATTAGGTGTGGCGAGGGCTATAAGGGGATCATTTGGGGAATAAGAGACAGACAATGCCACCTAGGGTTTAAGACACCCCAGGAATTAAGACAACTGTAACTTAATGTTTGGAGGTGTATTAACTAGGCACACAGACTCATTACCGAAAGGACAGACATTTTCAGATCAACCAGAGATTTTACTGGAATAAAATAATTTAAAAGAGCAGGGACTGGAACTACTGAGGAAAAAGAATTAATAGTCAAGAAAATTACAAAAAAAAAAAAATAAATAAATATATATATGGGATAAAATTATCACAATTATACAAAAAATGCTTTAATAATAGTAAAAGTTATCCTACTATACAAAAGTTAGTCCAACACAAACAAAACTAAGACAGAGCTAAGGCCATAAGAGGCCGACTACGCCCAGGGGTGCTGCCACACACTCACCTCACATGTGACACAGCAATCCTCACAGTTAACAAATGGTGCAATCTAGATTTGGGTCCCGGTGCTCTTACTCACAAAACAACCAGCGTGGGGACCTCAACATGAGCACCTCGCCTCCCAACTAGATGGCCATGTGCTCACTGAAATGAAAAAGGAACTGCTACAAAAATTATAGCTTCTGTGCAGCGATGGGTCAGGTCCGGGCAGTTTTAAGCAATTCTAAGCAATAAGCAGAAGAATATGAACTTGATTGACACACCTGGTAAGAAAAGGGCAGGGCAAAAGGCTGGAGGGGACAGATGATTGGCCAAGACACAACAAAGACATGCAACATGGGGGCGGGGCTAATGAAACAATGCAGGGCAGGTGTGACGACAAACAAGCTGACAAGACTATGAAAGAACAATAGGGACAAAATGAACACAGCAGACTAAAATATAATACACATTATAGCTGCTGTGCAGCAATGGTCGGGGCCAGGCAAGTTTAGGCAATTCTGAGCAACAAGTAGAGAACAGGAAGACGAAAAGAAAGGTGGCATTCTTATGTGCATTTTGTATCAGCTGAGGCTTGAAATCACAGTTTCTGGCATAAAGGACAACACTCTATCTCACTGAGCTAATTGGCAAGTGTCATTTCATGTGAGGCTTCACAAATTGACTAAGACAGTCACATGTCAGCAGCCGCCTATGCATAGAAAGGCAGATTTCAAACCACTGTAAAATAAATGAATAAGTCATCAAGACAAAAATCTGACAATGATGATCTGGCATGGGACTGGACCTTTGTGCAAAGTTTGGTGAATTTTCGCACGTGGGAATGTTGCACAAGCTGAGGCTTGAACTCACAATCTTCGACACCGAGGCCTGGCCTCTACCTCACTGAGCTAAAACTTCACATGCAGCTTCGCAGACTGCCTGAGCCAATCACTGACATGCAGGACAGCAACCAGCCATGCATGGAAAGGCAGATTTTAAACAGCTGTCAAAAATTCAGTTATTAAGACAAAAATCTGAAAATATACATATTGCATCTAGACAGCATGGTGATGTTGATCATTTGCTTTTAACAATGATTGATTTGTTCCATAAGTGAAAAACTGATGTTTAAAAATGCCATTTTTACATTGACTCCAATTGTTCACATGAGAGCAAAATTCAAAATGCTGTCAAAAATTCAGTTTTTGAGATACAATTTTGAAATTTGCCATACATCATCTACCATGACTCTAGAATTTTTTTTTTTTTTTTCATGAACATTGAAGATTTATTTAGCAAGAACTTGCAGGTATATGTTTACAGTACCATTTACAGCCAAACATTTTGATGCCTTGTAGGCTCAGTTTTTGATAAATCAAAAATCTGAGAAACAACGTTTGTGTAGGACAGTCTGAAGATGCTCTGTAGCAATTTTGGTGTCAATTGAGCAAATATTGTGGGAGAAGATTTAGAAGAAGATTTAATAAGTTTTACAGTTTTTGAAAAAAGAGAGTGATGGACTTCATAATTTGCAATAGGTTTGAGTGCACAAAAGTTTCTTCAGTATTGGGGCTACAGTTTGATGAAAGTTGTGAAGTTGTAGCACATATGGTTCATTTGTTATGAATTTTCAAAGTTTTGAACTTTAGAGGCTTGCTATAGCGCCACCATCAGGACTATTGGCTTGAGTTTGCAGCTGAGGAAATCTGGCATGGGACTGGACCATTGTGCAAAGTTTGGTGATTTTCCACCCATGAGAAGTATGATTTCCTCGGAAGAAGAAGAAGAAGAAAGAACACCTGGGAATACAATAGTGTCCTGGCAGCATAGGCTGCCCAGACCCTAATAAACTAAACAGACAAGTAAACCAGCAAATCAACAAGTAAGGGGTAAACCCAACTGGTTTAACGAAATGTTGGAAACAAAAATAACCAAAACAACACCAAAGCAAAATAGCAAGACAAAGGCGACAAGACAAAGGCAAAACAGTTGCAAAACATTCGCAGGTGAACCTGTAAAAGAAAAATTGAAATTAGTGAGGCTCACCATGCCACCCTCTAAAAAGACACCTGAAGAAGAAGAAGAAGAAGAAGAAGAAGAAGAAGAAGAAGAAGAAGAAGAAGAAGACTTACTCACCATCTCTTGGGTACTAATACAGGGGTTACTCAATGAGGCAGGGCAGGACAACTAAAATGGACAGTTCATTGCTTACTTAAAATCTGTATTCATATAATTAGCCATAACATCTGGGTAGCATACCTTGAAAGGGCTCAAATCTAACCAGCTCAGCAAACCAAGACCCCCAAGCAGCAGCAGGAACGAAGGCCAGGAGCAGAGACTGAACACAGGCCACCAGGTGCTTTATATATTGCGGCAGAGTCAAGCTTGGGGCTGCATTCACCAACACTACACTGTTCACTTTTACTCTGGGAGCATCCCCCAACCACATAGGGATGCACGATAATACCAGCACGTCATTGGTATTGGCCTGATATGAAAATTTCCACTGATATGACATCCCGATATGTAAAATAGGTCAAATTTGCCCTGGGTCATCGCGATAAAAGTAGGCATAATAATATGTTAATTTTACCACAGGACAGGCTTGATTTTTTCTGCAATGAGGTAGAAAAACATATGTGCATGTATTGATATCAGCATCAGCACTCAGACAAAGAAGTTGGAAAAAATTGGCATACCAAATATTGGAAAATAATCTAACATCATGCATCACTAATTTAGACTGTTAGTACATTACTAGTTCAATTATGACATAATTTGCAAACTGATAATTTTACCTTTGTGGTAATGTAAAACCTATTAATGTAATTACTTTTATATTAAAGGGGCAACAGATAACCATTACCAGGAGGTAACTTTTCTTCTATTAATGAGACTGATTAGGCTACATGAACATGATAATTACATTATTAGCAGCTTTTATTGGGAAATGATAATGTTTCTAGTTATTCTAAACACATATGCTTGTTAGAACGGACTCCTGTGCTTGCGTAAAGTGAGTTTTAGCTAAGGCTATATCATAGCATGGGATCATTTTTTATCATTCAGAATGCTTTATATATCTCTGTTAAATGATGTTTTAGTAGATTACAGTTCTCATATCACCACACATCTAATCTGCTTTATCCTGACCGTACTCCATTCTAGACCACATTAGCAGGGTAAATTGCAGTTGCATGTAGCATGTGCATGTATATGTGAGACAAACGAGTTAGCTTCAACACAAGATAAGCTATCATAAAATTGTCTGACACCCACTGTGTTCCATCTTCATGGCTAAAAATGAAAATGCCCTTGAACTGCTCTCTTTATTTCCTCCAGAGAGGGATAATGAATATAAAACTCAGCACAGTGTAGTCAAATGTAACACAACTCACAACATGCATACAAATAGGCCTATGCACATGCACATCAACCACTCACACTTGTGTACAGACACACATCTGTGCAGAGTGATAACATCATGAGTACATCGGATAAACAGAACACAGAACAATGATGATAATTGCTGGGGAATGAGGAAAATCTTTCTCATCACTGCAGAATCACTCAAAGTAGACAAAATTGTAAAGCACACAGAAACTTCAAGGGGATCATAAGTGCCTGAATACCAATAACACACAGAGTTATAATAGAGTGGATCTAATACTGTTATGATGTCATAGTCTTTGTATTTTCCTTTTTGTGGCTTTGCTCTTTGTGATAAACTGGGCTCAAAGCTTGGCTTGAAATCCTCAATACATCCTTCTCTCTCTCTCTCTCTCTCTCTCTCTCTCTCTCTCTCTCTCTCTCTCTCTCTCCCACTCGTCCTCTCTCCATCTCTCCTTGCCACAAACACCTACATACTACAACATACAGCTACTCAAACAGCCTTCTTCTGCCTACTCTCACCACACAATAATAAACACATATTGTAGAACATGCACCAAAGAAACAGAAACGCTCTTTTCCCGAGGAATTACTGTCACACTAGCATCACTGCTTGCATGGACACTTAATTGCAATGCTGTGGAAACTAGATCATGATAATTAGAAGTTTTATTTAGGCAAGGCCTCCTAAACTAAAACAAAATGAAATAACCAAATGAAAGAAAATCTGTTTGATGGCATCCCCACAGCACTCTGAGAGCCAAACAAACCCTACTCTTCACAGCATCGTGTTCGGTTCAGAGCGTTGTCATGACGTGATTTGCAAATCACATCTGAAAAGATTTGTTTCTCACCATTTCACATCAATATGAATACATGACAGTAATCAAAGTAGGATGAATTCAGCAAAGTGGGCCATTTGTAATGTCAACTCAAAAGGGAAGGGTTGTGTCAGTTTGCACTAGCACATCTTGATACATATGGGATAAAGATTCAAATCCATTTTAAATCACATTACTACAGTAGCCAGAGTCTGACATGTTATGTGGTTTTGATCAAATGTCTCCAGGATTTTCCAAGAAACTGGCATTGTTATTGTTGAATTCTGCTCTCATCATCCACTAAGATTTGAGAGTTCCTACTTGTCAATAACAACTAAAATTGAGTTTTAAAGGCTTAATTTTCTTGCAGGTCTGGGTGGGCCTGCCATGCTAACATGCAACTAATAGTTACCGTTGCTCACTACTGTTTGCTGAGCCTGGAGGAGGGTAACAGGTGCAAGTGAACAGTCAAATGATGGGAGCGGGAGGAATAAAAAGTGAGGTTGTGATCTGATTGGATCGCTCCACTCTTATGGGTTAAAGTAACTTTTAATACTCAGCAAAACCACAAAAATCAACCAATAGGCCTCTCTCTGCATAGAGAGGACTTCAGATTCTTGCAGTTTCATGTTTTTTTACACAAATGATGACAATAAAAAACATTAATAAAAAAAAAAAATACTGCCATCTCTTTATAGTGTTCTACTCTATATGACCTCCTCCTGTTGAGTAACTCAGTTTTAATGGACTTCTGATGGAAGATCCATGAATGATTGATTTCATGAGAAAGCAGGAGTCAGTACTCACTCTGGTAAGAGACAAAAACACAAATGATTGGTTGATCATGGCTGTGCAGTACCACACCCAGCCATTTGAGGAGTGACCACCAGGTTAGGGAAATGGTGTTGCAAGATGTGCTAGCAGGGGGGTTGTATGTCATGGGTGTAAGTAAGTTCACGTTAAAATTATGCATAAATAGGAACAGGGCCTTTATTTGCATTGCAGCAGTGTTAAGTGCATGGAATTGTGGGTAATCCACAGCAGAACTATGGAGAAATGCTGTGGGGCTGTTTTTATCTGTCCATGCTGTCAAGACACCCACTTGATTACATACTGGCTGTTCCTCATTATTCAGATACATACACAATGCAGAAGGAAACTGTCACGAAAGCATAGGCGAAAAGCTTACCAAGCAACAGAGGCAAACTGTGCCTTCCTTTACTCATGATTCACAAACAATGGACTGTTGAGTTGGCATGTCTGGCTTCAGGCTAACCTGTGCAATGCTCATGGCAGGTCTGATTCATAAACAGGCACTGAGAATAAAAGGTTTACTAGAATTAACAAAGAATATAGATATGAGTAAGTAGCAACCTTCTAGTTGTGAGGTGAATAATTCACACTTTGTATGACATTATTTACAACGTTCTTAACATTCCTTCCTTTCAAGGAATGAGAATAATGGGGGCCCAACTGACATCATGTTCATTGTTCACCACAATGAACTGTCTTCTCTCATCCAGACATAACAGCCACCTAAATCTAAAGAACAAAAAGAACTGAATATTGAACAGCTTCATTTCTCTTTTTTTTCAAGTGGTAAATGGTTTTTATAGCCTTTTTCTAGTCTACTGACTGCTCAAACACTTAACAATGAGCGTGTCACTTTCACCCATTAACACACACATTCACACACTGATGGTAAAGGCTGTCATGGCAGGCACCAACCTGCTTTTCAGGAGCAGTTAGGGTTTCAGTGTCTTGCTCAGCGACACTTCGACACACTCTCTGGAGGAGCCAGGGATTAAACCAGCAACCTTCAGATTTCTTGACGACCTCTTGAACCATGCCGCCCCGTTAAGTGATTATGTTGAGTCTTATTAAGTATTGATCATACCTGATGCCTTGCTTGGCACAATCTGATCTGTGTTTATACACAAACCACTTATGTCATTTCAAGATAACATATACTAGTGGTGGGAATCTCTGGGTGACTGGTGATACAATAGTATCACAATAGTTTACCCACAATATATCACATTCTGCGATATGTGATATATTGTAAGACAATCAGCTGTAATACATCCCAATATCTATAACAGAAGGACAAAAAATACTGTGGAAAAGTAAAGTAATGAAATAGTAATAATAATAAAATAAAGAAAAAGAAAAGAAAAAGTAATTTTCCAGTAAGCAGGAATCAGTCTTGTTTTTCAGCGTTAATCAGCACAGTGACTGCAACATGAACATATAATATATTTTATCTTTTAATTTCCCCGTTTCTTCTATCTATATTATTAATAATGTGAATAGCTAACAAGGAACCCTTGATCAAATCCAATAATGTGCACACATAATACACGTCTGAACACAGTATATGCCCTTGCATTAGACTGTATATCTGTATATCTGTTAACCACAAACAGTCAGTTACCTGTTAACATGGCATACTCATAGTAATAGTCAGCATAATGAGAATTCGTTCAGACCAATAGGAAATCCATGATAGCTCAATGGGGTGCCGCCCCTACTATAATAATGCAGACACTCAATATACACTGCTGCTTCTTATATTGTTTATATTTTCTTATTTTTTCATACTGCCGCTAGTTTCATGAACATAAAATGCATTATTTCATGTGCAGCAAATTTTTCCAAAGAGGAACCACCTCATAGCTATATGCATAAAAATGTAAAAGCGTCATTCCATGTCATTTCACCAAATTTTCAGGACATCCCACGCACTTTGGTCTAAAAAAAATCTGAAAAATTCAACAGTTGTTCCTTATTTATCCAATGGGCACACTGTAAAATTTTAGTTTGCTTGGATGTATACGTTTTGAAATACGGCCAATTTAGTGAGGGGGTTATGTGTCGATTTTGGTGCGATTTTCGCACATCCTTATTTTTCCTCCATTTTCAGGTGTCAATATCTCAGGAACTACACCACATAGGAAACTGAAATTTGGTACGGTAATACACCTCCACCTGCTCTCTCAGAATATACAAAAAGATCTGTCATACATCATAACTGGTAGGCATGCCAGCCCCTTAAAAATGGAAAAAAAAAAAAAAAAATTATGCGGGTTTTGTGGTCAACCATGTTTGGGCCTTCAGAAAACAACTTTGTATATGCCCCAGCTTCTTAATTATTTCAGAGCCTTGAGATACATACATACTGTTCAAAGCATTAATGGTTAGTCAGATATATGCATCGGTTTCTGGATGGCAGCCTCTCCAAATCCAAAAAAAGTTTTCGTGTCAGATTTTCATTGGCCCATAACTGCATAACTGCAAATCTGATCTCTGTTTTAATTTAAAGTACAAAGCTTACTCTTGCATAAAGAAAAACATTTTTTTCTTTATGCAAGTTCTTCATTTTTATTTTTGATCCCAAATATGGGGCTATTCCACCGCTTGTGAATATTGAAATTCATCAATATTAGACCATTGTAGCTTGCTTTTGCGTCTTATATTAATTTATTGTTTATTATTTGTTCATTATTAACCTAAAATATAATGACCATTGCATTAGAAATGCATTTAACTGTCAAAACATCAACATTTTCATGAACTTTTTAGCAAATCTCTTAAGCTGCACATTCATACAGTTCAGGTTTTATTATTTATTTTTATTGATTGCATGTTGTTCTCAGAAACTTCCAAGCAGCTGACTGCTTTAGCTCTCTGCTGTCAGGTAGCCACACACCTGACCCAGAGACTGTGGAGATGCCGCCAGCCATACACAGGTTCAGTTTACAGTGATGGCCCTCCTCAGCCCAGCAGCCCTGCCCCTGGCACAAGCTGCTAAAAGCTTGGTGCAGACACAGTGGCAAGTTAGACAGTAGGTCAGCACTTAATAGGTGCCTTGTATTAGCCTAATTAAGATCATTAGTATCAATGATTTTGTGAGATTGTATATCGTACTCAAAGCTCTTACCCAGAATTGTACCATTCTAGCTGTTATCAGATAACAACACTTATCCATGTGTAATATTAATGCGGAAAATGTCCCTAAAATGACATCAGAGAAAACAGTGAATGCAGAGAGCAGTCATCTTTTTCTCCTGTAACCACAGGAATTGGCTACAAAGTTACACCACAGCTTTTGCCTTCAAATCATACAGACTTGCAAAGGAACATCTTCAAAAAAAGAAACTTTAGTAAGACACAAGCGGATTTTTAATGCAAACCCAGTCTGTGATTGTTCTATATAACGAATATTTTACATGCAATAAATGGGAATGTAGATCTATTTTGTTGCTTACTGTTATTACTTGCATTAAGAGCTCAGGCAAACAACTTATAAAATATAAAAATATATCTCAGTTCATGATTGTTGTTGTTAGCTGTTTATTTTTGGATCATAGACTAGGCTGTTAATTTGAAGTATGACGGCATATGATGATGCAACGTTGTTCATCAGGGCAAATGGCGTGTTCATTTGTGTCTTCTGCTTTATGTTAAAAAGTAATAGGCCTCACTGGGCCTTATTTGGTTCTGTAAGCTTGTACATTAGTGTGCATCTGCTGTGATGCAGACAGGAGGTGTAACGTTAGGGTCTGGTGTATACATGCTATGTGACCATGGTTAGGTTGCAAGCTGTGGAGAACCTGCACTGTGATATTTTTATTCCAGTCTGTCCCTGTAACCCTCTGTTCCATGTAATCTTTGGAGTATAGTGCATTTTGTCAACATTATGGTTAAATGGCCACTGGTATGAGGGACTGCTGGCTTCTTGTCCTGGTACAATTTACAGTCCTAGTCTGTCCCTGCAGGTCTTTGGCAAGTAGTTATTTTGCTGGACACTTTTACTTGAGTAAAATAATAGACTTGAGTATTTATTGCTATAAAGTCAATAAACTTTTACTTGGGTACAGTTTTTGCTTACTCCACCCACTTGTGCACATACAGTATGTGGCTGTACTTTCTACTTGCAAATTCAATAGATCTACCCACTCAGGGCAACATCAGAATCAACAAAAAGGTTCCTTAGCAAGGTTTCAGAGATTATAAATATATGTCTGGATCAGCTTGAGTTGCCAAGATATTTGCATGATCAAGCTTAGGAACAATGCTCCTTTCAGTCATATGGAGCAGACCACGCCCTTTACTCTGTTTAAGATCATGTGGAATTTCTAAAACCCTTAACTCTTCACAAAACAGTCTGTTAGCATTTGTGGGCTGAGTTAACATGTTAATAAAATAGTGTAAAGATATACTGTTGTCAGACTTAGCATTATGTGCAATAGTGTACTAGAAATGGGAACTGTAGTGTAAAAAAATAAATGGGAACTATAGTGTGCAAAAAAAAAAAAAAAAAAAAAAAATCCCAAAAAGTGTACAACTTTTTGGGCTTGAATTTCTGAAACTAGCAGAAGCTAGTTCTGAAACTAGCCTATAGATTAAAAAAGAAACAATTGACAGAATGGGATGTTCTAGTGGTCCTGAGATCATTATAATTCATACATGTAAGGGAGGATTTATGATATTACAGAGTGACATCAGCTGTCTACAGTAATCATGAAAGCAATGAGACAAGAGACAGTCCACACCACAGACATGGTATGATATTGGCAGCAATAACCCCACCAGGTAACCTGTTAAGGTTCCTGGTGGAAAATTAAGTGACAGTTTAGATTTATAGATGACAGGAGGTGGTGGAGGCAATATGACATGGTGCCAACACTGCCAGAGTTAGGTGTTTCTGACTGGGGTCACCCATATGCAGAACTGTTCACCTACATAACTCTGTAAGATGCCTTGGGTAAAAGCATGAACAAAATGGCATATGTCACAGGGAAAAGCAGGTCTTTCATTTCATCGCACGTCCTTCAAATTATCCAATGACAGGTGCGCACTGTTTCCAGCTGGTGAATGTGCTTAAGTAGACATGAGAGATCAGTGCTAAAGATTTGTGCGAGCAGAATGTGTGCAAGTCCTTAGTGGCCTACATTAGTGAGTGAGCAGAGGAATAAAGATGACAGGATTTAGAGTCCTGATTGGGATCAGATTAGGAGCTAAAACCCTGTGTGACTTATACTGAAGGATTTTAAATATTGTAATGACTATATCTTTTCATTTCCCATTTGTGCAAAACACATTCATTTTGCTTGTCTTTTCATTAGCCTTTGCTATCTTTGTAAATTACAGTGGAGTTGACAGATGCGAAACCACAAAGATTTTGTTTTTATCATTTATCAGAATAAATAAATAATTGAATAAATAGCTTGTGTGAAATATATGACATACCCTACACATCCTGTTTAACACCATTTGGTAATGTTTTCTCATGTATGTTCCTAATAGTATGTAATAAATAACTGTTTTGGTCTTTTAATATAATAAAATATGAATGAAGCCCTCAGGCGAGTAATGTAGACTGGAGAAAACTAAGCCTTCCCTAAATTTACTGTGGTCTATCTCAGTCCATCTTGCCAGACAACCTGTTTTCGATAAACAGAGACGCTCTTTTTCATCTGTCTACTTCAAAACCTACATTTTCATAGAATACAACAAAGAGGCTGATGCTGTGCTCTGTTTTCCTTACAGGCAGTTTCGGTGCAGTAGCAGTGGCCATAGAGATTCCCCTTTTGTAACAGTGTACAGGAGTGGAAAAATGTTTTGCTGAATTACAGACACATACTGAACGTGCATCACATCAGCAGTGCGTGGAGCAATTGCAATGCTATTTGAAATTAAAAAAAAGACAAGAAAAACACTGTTTCTGTTGCTGCACAAAAGAAGAGACTTTCATAGGGCTACTGTTCAGTGCAATAGGGAATATGCAGCCACTATTTTTGATATGTTGCTTGATCTTGGCAAGCAAGACCTTCTACAAGGGCATAATGAGAGGGAGAGTTCGGCAAATCATGGAAACTTTTTTGCAGTTATGTAAACCGCGATTCAAGCGTAACGAGGCTCTCAGTTTTAGGCTGAATTGCCCCTTCAACTTTCCAAGCCATGACACTCAAAATTTATTGTTGGAAATGACAGCGAAAACTGTGAAAAGCAACATCATTCACAGCGTTGAGAATAGATTTTACACCATTCTTGTGTACGAAGCACATTCTTTTAAGTGGGAGCAAATGACAGTGTGTGTGAGATATGCAGAGAGGCTGGAAATAAAAGAGCCATCTCTTGGATTTGTGGGTTGTAATGAAAGGGCAGACACAAAGGCACTTTCTAGTCATATTAAACAGTTTCTGGAGGAAAGTGTAGTGTACAGTTTACCCATTGTCGCACAGAGCTATGATAGCCATATTAATGATGTTCAGGAAAAACTGTGCCAGGATCATCCAGATGTTATCTACATCCACTGTATGGCCTACAAATTAACCTGGTTTTGGTTGCTGTCTATAAAGAAAATCACAGATCAATGAGAGTCTGTACATCTTCTTCACACAACTGGGGACTCATCAGGCATACAAGCAGACTCAGAAGGCACTAGGTGTTACAGTGGAGCTTATACCACTGAGTGACACCAGATGGGCTTGTAGATGAAAAAACGTGTCTGCTATAAAAGAGTCAATGAACATGCTGCCCTCCACTCTGTCTGAACTGTCAGTGCCACCTCATCGTAGGTTTATGTAGGTGTCTGAGCAGCCGAATAATATGAAATGTGCAGATTTCTGTGTGAATAATTATTTTTCACCTTGGCACGGACCATATCGCACACGAGGCACCTCAAGAGAAAGGCACAATACTGTCCAAGGCTGCAGGTGTCCTGGAGATTCTTGGAAAACATGAAGATCAGTCAAAAGTGGGAGGACATCTGAATCAAAATCCAAACTTTCTGTGATGACAAGGATGAGAGGCCATGCAAGAGGCCAGTTGAACAACCAGTTGCTCTTGACTGTGCAGCTGTTGCCAGTACAGCAGCACAAAGTATGAAATAGAAATGGGCAAGGCAGTGATACTTTCCTGTTATGGATACACTTGTGGGTGAGCAACAAGGTTTCCAATGCAGTCAATTTCAAAAAGAATGGGTGCAGTGTTAAAATGTGGCTACAGAGAACCTGATCATCCAATATGCATAGCTCTCTCGTTACTTGCTGGCACTGCAACATGTGAGAGATTGTTCTCAACACTGCAGCATATTTGAAACTAGCTAAGAACAATATTGCATAAGGAGAGATTGTTGACACTGAGAGTGCATCATGCTGAGAGTGACCTCACAGAGCAAGTTAAAGCAAAAACAGATCAATGATTGATGCGTATGATGCCAAGAGGAAGTGTCACATTTTGCTGCATTATGATAAGACAATGGTTTAATAATTAAATTATAGGTTGCCATCTCTTGATATGGACACTTTTAATTTGCACTAGTAGACTACTGTTCATAAGACTTGTAGTCGAATAATAATAATAATAATAATAATAATAATAATAAAATAGCCACAACCAACAGTTCCTGGGTTTAAGCCAACCAAGGCAAAAGCTTTAACAGTTTCATTAAAAATAACTTTTAGAGTATGGTCAAGCACTGATGAGGACATGAGGACATACATGCCAGTTTTGTAATGACTGGACAAATTCTGATTTCTAATTTATAATACAATTTGTGTTATGCCTTTTTTTATTATTATTTTATATTATTATTTTATATTTTTTATTATTCGTAGCACCCCCTAGTGTTTGATTTGTTTGAAATTTTCAGGGTATGTTGTAGGTACTTATGTGGACATATCCTGCTAGTTTCACGGAAATAGGACAGACAATTTCTGATTTATAGTCTGATTTGTGTTATAACATGCCCATTTTTTGCATTTCTATCATCCCCTAGAGGTCGATTTGAATGAAACTTTCAGGATATGTTTCAGGTACTTATGTGGACATAGTCCACAGCAAATTTCAAAGGAATCAGACCTATGGCCAAGATGTCAAAAATGTGTTGGTAACACTTTACAATAAGAGTACAACAATTAACGTTAGTTAATGTTAGTTAATGTCATAACGGTTAATTAACTGTTAGTTAACGATTATTATGGCATTTACTAATGTTAATAATATCTACAATAACCCGTAAATAACATATAAATTAAGCATGAACACCTTAGCATGAACAGCATTAGTACATGATTCTTAGACACATTAGCTAATGGTTAGCTAACTGTTACTTAATGTTTATTACCTGTTACTTAATGTTTATTATGGCATTAACTAGTGTTAACTGTTATACTCTTATTGTAAAGTGTTACCAATGTGTTTTTCAAACAATTCAAAATGGCGGAAAATCCAATATACTGGACCTTCTAGGTTCTGAGGCAATTTTTAGAGTTTGGACCAAGGAATATCTGTACCAAGTTTCATGTTAATCAGACTTACACTGTAGGAGTTCCGATATGCTTATTCATGTAACTTTAGTGTTGCATATTAGCTCTGTATTATACTTTGTGGTCAGTACATAGAATGGCTGTTCTGACCATTATAGCAACGTTGTCCTCTGTGATCATTAAAGTAAGTATGACAGCTGGTCAAATATTAGCCTTCCAGGCTCAGCCTCACCTGCCACCTATGGTAGTCCTTTATGTGTTATTCCTCTGCTACTGCCTTAACTTTGAAAAATGACTTTGCTGAAAAGTATTTTCCTGTTGTTCATAACAGAGTCAAAACAGATTAGTGAAGCGGTTCAGAGCCAAATTGTTCTCCTGAGTGCTGAAAAACTACGCCAGGGCCAAATTGCAGCTAAATTGAAGTTCCTAAAGGAGCAATACAATACACACTGTGGCAATATTCAGATACTGAGTAATGTTCATTCAAAGTAATACCAAGCAGGCATGTCATCTGAGGACCTGTATGTCATCTAACAACTTTATGAAAAAAAAAAAAAAAACGGCATCTGCATCCAAGATACAAAGCCAAGAGCAAAGACGATAGATGGCAAAAGTACAGACAAAAGACTCCCAAAATGGGAGAATACTAATTTCCAAACGTCTCAAACAATAAAATTTCGCTGCTGAAGATTGGAAGAAATTATTTTTGACAGATTAATTCAAGGTTGACACTTGATGCAGTTGGAGAGCTCATGAGTGAGGAAATAAGGAAATATTCAGGTGTGAGGATGTTTCACCTGTCTTGGAATCATTGATTTACACAGGATCAACTATACATGAAGAGAAATACCACTCTACTGTACGGAAGGCACAGCATCCCCTCTGGGTTCAAACTGTGGAAGAAGATTAATTTTCCAGCAAGACTATGAAGGCTGCTCCAAATGCCACATGACTGTCTTAACATTTTAATTTATCCACCTCCATTTTTGTTACATTTTCATTGAGTTTGTGCATGTTTTCAGTCATCATGAACACACTTAAGCCACAAACAACATGGCACATGGTTTTGCTCAAATAACACACATCACTTTTACTGGCATAATTAATATCACATGTCTAATTGCAGTGCACATATTGAACTCTAGTTTCGCAGACCTGGCGAGGCGGGGGCGTAGCGCAGATGCGCTTCGCCAACTGGGTGTGGCCAGGCGGATTTTCCAAGTTTGGCACGCCGTTCTCGGTGGCGCAAGTACTCCGCTGTCCCTCCTACCGGCGGAGGGGAGGAGAGAAGGCATGGAGTGGGTTTGACACAGCCGATTCACATTTAACCAATCAAATGAGCCCCTGTCCTTGACTTTAAAATGCGCTGCGTGAAGGCGTAATGAAAGTTTACACAGCTGACAAGGAGGTCTATTGCCGCAGGCGGAGCAGAGCTCAGGAGACAGGCGCGGAGCGGAGACCGGCGAGCAGTGCGGACACGTCACCAAACCTCACAGGCAGGCTTCCGGAATGTCTGACACATGAACGATGCAATAAATACCGTAAAAAAACACTATTCAATGTTACGATCACAATCAGCACATACATATATCTCCATATCAACTGTCCCGTCACAGCTGATGTCAGATCAAAGGAGATTGGCACTGTTTATGCTGATTGTGAGGTTTTGGTGATGTGCGCCAGCCAGCCAAACTTCCACTGCGCCGGCTCTGCTCCGCCTTGCGCTGAAAGTAGACGTGGTTTCAGATGGCGAGCTTTCGGCGCACCTCAGCGAAGCCTTTTGGCACGAAACTGTCACTACGCCAAGCCGAATCTGTCGGCACCTCCCCCCGCTGCACCGCCACTCCCATCTCGGCAAACCTCCGCCTGCGAAACTTGGACACTGTCCACCTCTCCCGCTTCGCCGGTCGAAACTAGCTCTGCGCGGGGTTCGCCTCACTGCGCCATCCCGCGCTGCGCCGGGAAACTAGAGCCCATTGTGTTGACATGCTTGTATCAATTTGTTATTAGTTTCTTTTCCTTTGTTCTAAACGTCTGTGTCTCACCTTCTTCCATGCATGTCCGTCGACTGGCAAGACAAGATAGAGTTCCTGCTAGTCAAATAGAGCAGAAGGAGGAAGTTTGTCTTCCGTTGACTTTGTGGATATTTCATTTGTATAAATTATTTGTGTAGTTAAATTTAAAAGGTAACTAAATATTATTTTGTTTATAGCCATCAGTTATGTTTATCCTTAATTAATCCATCCCCCTTTGTTTAATTAGCTTGGCCAGACCTCCTACACAAGCCCCTCTCTTCTTAGTTGCAGTTAGTCTTTTAGGTTACAGTTCAGTTCAGATCTGTGTGGTTAATTTGTTTTATTTTTTGGGCCCATAAATTTGTTGGTTTTTGTTGAGCACTTATCTGTTTTGTTATCCCTATGTTTTTGCACTACATCCTGTGGCCTCTTTTCTGCTGTCCTTCACAAGGACAGTGGCCCTCAACATGCGATAAGCACTATGTACGCCATCAGGCCTATCTGAAGACCAAGAGAGCAAGGGGAGAGCAAGTAGTGCTGACCTCCATGGTTTTCACTCCACACTCCCCAGACCACACCGAACAGTTTTGTAAACATCTGAAAATGGAAAAATGTAAACATGCTGTCTCATCACAAAGACTCTCTGTGATGCTTTAAATGAGTGCTGGAGTGATGTTTCATTCTAAAATTCTGCAAAAACCCCCAAATCAGTACCAGACAGAGTACAAGCCATGATTAAGGAAACAATGAGCATAGTAATATTGAAGAATTTTAATTTTCAGTGAATACTAACACACATGTTGTGCCCCATGTCTGAAGATTGGGAATGGGACAATGGAATGGTCTCCATGTGTCTGTTTGTCTGGCAACCCATCCATCACACAGTCTCAGCCTCATTTTGGACAAACCTGGGGTAATGGTCTATTCTGACACTAGGGTGTGGCATTTTGAATAGAAACCTGAATGATCCACCACAGCCAATAGGACACTGAGCTTCTCATTCAGTATGCCAGTTGGGACAAGTTTGATGAAACTTTGATGAATGATGCATTTTCACATTGATATCCAATATTATGAGGTGTGTTGGATCACAAAGTAGGGTGGTCATCTGGTAATCAAAGGGTTCATGGTTCGATCACCGGCTCCTCCAGAGAGTGTGTCTCAGTGTCTTTGAGCAAGACACTTAACCACTGGCTGTTCCTGATGGGCAACTTGGCACCTTGTATGGCAGCCTCAACCGTCATTGTGTGTGTGTGTGTGTGTGTGTGTGTGTGTGTGGTGTGTGTGTGTGTGTGTGTGTGTGTGTGTGTGTGTGTGTGTGTGTGTGTGTGTGTGAGTGTGAGAGAGAATGGGTGTAAAATGTGTTTTGTAAAATGTGTTTTGAATGGTCGGTAAACTAAAAAGCACTACAGAAATGCAGTTTACCATTTATCCACAAATTGAGACTGATCTGCCTGCCACAGCGCCACCAACAGGCCAAAAAGCCCCTAAGTGTCACAAAGCAATGTCTCCAACACTGTATATAACACATACTATATATTAAGAAAAGTTACACCTGGGGAAACTTGCACCAATCTTGGGAACATTTTACTTCTGTGAATGTTTTACTTTTACTCATATTTGTGAAAAATTGTGTAATCGTCTTTGTGAATCATAATCTGGCTACACTTGTATTAGTTTTTGATAAATAATGGAACAAAAGAGTTCTTAGTAGAGGATCCCGCTGTATCTGTTTGGTTTCTTCTTTGTTCATGCTATTATGCTATTATTTAGTTCCTCTCTCTCTCTCTCTCTCTCTCTCTCTCTCTCTCTCTCTTTCACTCCCTCTAACAAGCCTTCTCATAAAATCCACCACCTCTTTAGCTTCCTCTTTCCCTCTTTCTTCCTCTATCAGTCTTATCACTGTGCCCTTGGCTTTCATTTCTCCAAGGCTTTGATGGATGCTGTGATGGAAAGATGATTGACAGGCTGAGCTGATTTCCACACACTAATCATGACGACATCACCGCTCAGTCGATTTCATTTCACATCACATCACATCACATCACATCAAAGTAGGCTGATTGGATGGTGAAAAACACCAGGGAGACATTTTCCTCCATATCTTATCTAAAACCTTGTACTCTGTCAGTATCATTTACTGGAATTATGTGATTAAATACTTGTGTATTAGCAATTCCTTTAATAAAAGAAAGACAGAAACCTTAACAAGTTATAAATAATCGCTAGTAAAAAGGAAGATGGAATAATGGCAATACACTGATATCAAAAATAATGACCACAAACTTATTCTCACCCTGTTAGAGATTTTTTTTTTTTTTTTTTTTTTAAATTAGGAACCCCTTTGTTTCTGTTAGGATTATTTTTAGCTGCAACCAGCTGCTCTCTATAGTTCACTCTGTCAGTCAGGCGGTGAGTTGGTTCACAAAAATTTCAACCCTTGTGTAGCAAAAGATTTTACCCGGCAAGGCTGAAATTTCACATGGAAGTCAAATGTGTGTGTGTGTGTGTGTGTGTGTGTGTGCGCGTGTGTGTGTGAAGGTGGGTGTTTGTGTTCATGCCAATTGCCTTAAAGGGGGCTTGACAATGGAAGTGTCATATCATAAAAAGGCACAAAACTCAAAACTTCCAAATGGATTCACAGACTTGCACAAGATTTTGTGAACAGGTTGGTCATGAGCCAACGGACAGCTGATTCACTGTTCATGTGACAGTGGGAATGGCTTATGATAAAAAGGCGCAAAACATCTAAATGGATTCAGGTAACATGGACAAACTTTGTACAGAGACACGCACACACTCACACACACACACACACACACACACACACACACACCTTCATTGGTGGCATTGGCATTAACATATCATTCTGCAATTGTGTGAGTGTTCACAAAGCTCATGTATCCAAGCGCATTGCATTTCATCACTAGGGGGCGCTACAAATGTGAAAAGTTTATATTTTGTAGATTTGTATGAAATTTGATTTACACAACCTAGGTTCACATCTCAGGTTATGATTAATTAAAGTGGGTGTGGCTTTTTACAGTAATTCCTGTTATCAAAGATTTCATTTTCCAAGCTTCAAAAAAAACTTTAAAATCACACTGTGGGTCCTAGAGTTTTTTTTTTTTTTTAAGCCCATCCACTTAGATGTAAGAAAAACTTGCTACACTGTTATTTATGGCCACTTCAGTCCATAACTCTATATTTTTCAGAATATGCAAAGTCAGTTAACTCATACATCTCTATAAGTCTTCATTCAAATGTTACCAGAATTGAAACAGAGATTCTTTAGATACTAGATATCACGTTTCAGATGATGTTCAGACATGTCAAATGATTACTCTGCAGTGATACTCAGTGTCCTAGATGCAGTGTATTTTCCTAATCTCACTTTTTACCATTATAAATATGTATTATTGCTGTCATTCTGGAGGAGATGATTTTGCATAAACTGATTTTAACGTTTTGGATGTTTGCATATAAAGTCGATGTAGTTCAGTGCTGTTCAGTAGAATGTGTGGAATGTGGGAGGCTAATAGGCTACATGCACACAGCCTGTGGGCCTGATCGACTGACAGCTCACAGGTCCCTGACTGGCCTCGCCTATAAGATAGTGTTGGCTATATCTGTCTAGAATGTTGTTCTTCAGTTTTACCTGATGAAGGTCTAGGACAAAAATATTGTAAATATTAATGCAGTTTATTGCAAGTATTAGGACAGTGTGAAGGAATTCTCTTGTCTGTATAGACTTTAGTCTCTGGATATATATTAAGGCAGAGAGCAGCTCTGGACTTCCCTGGAGATCTGTGATAAAACCACAAGTAAATAGCAACAGTTGTCTTCTCCTTTTATTTGGCTGGATTATAGGCTGCCCCTTACTGCTCCTCTGAGCCTCACTGGGACAGCCAGAAGCTAATTTGATATAGTCAATAGAGCTCAGATGCATTAAGGAGTAATGCCAAGATGAAGACCAGATTTCAAAAGCCAGCCCTCACCTCTTCAGGGCTCAGAGTGAAAGAATAAATAGGGATTATTGAACCAAAAATGACGGGGTGACACGTGAAGCCTGGCATGTATTTGACCCCCATGCACATAGTTTTACATGTGATTAATGTACTTAGGCCTGTATGGGCCTTTATGGTTTCGCTCTCTCTCTCTCTCTCTCTCTCTCTCTCTCTCTCTCTCTCTTCTTCCCTTGTTTGTCTCATCTCATCATCTCATCTCTCCACCTATGACTAAAGTATCCTATAAATAGCATCAGCATTCCCCTAAATTATCTCCTCACTGCAGAAAAAAAGAAACATTAAACCAAAATAACTGTGCCTTTAAATGACAGCTGAAAGCCAATATTGCACCTCTAAGCCTGACGTTAATCATGGTGGCAATATTTAGAAAAAAAAAAATGCACACTGATACTCCGAGCAGCTCTGTCATCTCTGACATTTCCCATTTTCCATCTTATTATCTTATAGCCTTCTGTTGACATTCCCAAAGCCTCACGTGCAGAGCCAGAAACAGTCGAAGGAGGATCTAAAAATAGCAACAGCGCACAGCTCTGTGTGCCCAATATGAGTGAGCACGTTTTTAATATCTCCTCATTAAATATGCATGAGATTAAATACTCTAGACTTGGCTGTTTACCAAGTGGGAAGCATTGTTTTGAAATCCATCCACCCTCACACACAGCCCCCGAAAATCCCTTCTTTTTCAGTAAACATATGGATGGCCAAAGCCTGACTGAGTGAAATACTGATATAAATGCTGGCAAAACAGATAATAGGTAGGGTTTTATACATCTAATATTGTAAGTGATTATAAATTGCACTGTAAATGTCATGCAGCACAACATGTAAAACCCCCATCCCTCACCTTCTGTTATTCAAACATAAACACCTATTTAGACTACACTTACTTCCCACATTGCGTTTGCAATGATAATAACACTGTTTATTACAGCTATTCTCTCTCCTGTGTTATTTGATTTATAAGTTAGGTATAATGCCTTTGAATACAGGATAAGCAGAGGCGGTCCTGGCTAGTTTTGCGCCCTGGGCGAACCATCCCCTACCCCCCCACCACATCAGGCCTATAATTTGTTAACATCCTATTAACTAAGAATAACACACTAGAAATTACTCATAAAGCTATATCACATATAGCTTACAAAATGTCATGTCAGTGTATAGGAAGTTATTTAGGTTACCACAGACCCACGTATAGCAAAAAAAATAAAAAATTCCACAGTCAGGACGTATTGTTTACCAAATCCACAGACTAACAGGCCAATGTGAACTTGCACTTGTTGTGTTGCAAACACAAACTAGCCTATGGGTGAAATTAATTCCATGACATGATGCCTAAAATTTTAATAGTTGCTAGTTCAGCAAAACTAAAAACCAAAAAAAAAAATTCTGTGGCTAAGTGGCAACATATTAGCAAGAGGCTAATAAATAGGGTATAGGCTACTGTTTCATTACATGCACAATTAACGTCACGCATAGAGACTTGCATACCTTTATCTTTTGAACGTTTCTCCTCTTCTTCTCTCCTTCTCTTTCTGAACTGGGCACCTGATGTTTTTTTTGGCCTTTTGTCCATGATACTCCATTGACTTTTTGTTGTTGTTGTTGTTGTTTGGCATTTTCACATAACCCAATAAATTACATGTAGCTGTAGCTATAAGGGGTCTATATTAATTTTATGAATGAAATACAATTTATTTGGAAGCAGCAGTTTGTGTTGTTTGGCCTGGGATCTTTCATATCAGAGGTTAGTCTATCCCCCGCCCCCCTCCCCTTTGCTTTTCCTGAGACTCACAACCTGCGCACAGCCTCTGCAGTCGCAAGTTGATCCCCCGCGCCCCCCTCCCCCTTGCCTTTTCTTCTGACACACACGACCTGTATACATGACTCTCAGCAGCAAGTTGACGTGATAGTAGGGGCGCCTCAGCGCCCACTGCACCAACTTGACATGGAAATGAGCGATATTAGTCTAGAAACGATTTTTTTTTTCTTTGCGGACGCACTTTTTTTTTTTTTTTTTGGACGGCGCTTGTGCGCCCCCAAGTAGATTGCGCCCTGGGCGGTTGCCCACATTGCCCATAGCAAAAACCGTCCCTGAGGATAAGGAAATACACTTAAGTACACCTTTTGAGCATTCACTGGTAAGTTTTATAATGGTCATTGAGGTGAATATCAGGAGAAGCCTGCTCTGCCCGGGGTCACACATTTTTGACATTATCACCTTAAATCCATACTTCATGAAGCTCTCTGAAGGATTTGAGAGAGGCAAATTTTAGCTGTACTTCGTGCTTCTCCATACATAAACTGTGGTTACATACATAACATAACCGCTCAGTGCAGGTTCCGCTTATTCAAATGTGGGTCAACAATTCTGACCCCACAGACTGGACAGCATATGCCACACTGGATGCTGTCACATCTGGATAATCTTCAAAAATATATTTCATGATACCCAGTTGACTGTCGAGCAGTCTCCCTTCATCAATATTCTTTTAATGATGTCCAAGAAGTTGCCATATCTCTGGTAGAATAGGCACAAATGTTACCAGGCAGCTCAAATCCCTCTGCTGAATTGGCTCCAGTGACAGGCTCTATAATCCGAAGGGACAGGCGTTGCCTTGACAACAGCTTGCCCTTAGCTGAGCTGGCAAAGCTTACAAACAAATGATTGCATGAGTGAAAAACCTATGTCTGTGCCAAATATGTGTGTAAAGAGCGCACAGGGCATTCTGCCTCCTCTGCTCTTCTGTAAGAAGAAAGTGAGAATGCATCCAAGTCAAAACGTATTTCTTCAAACAAGAGGGTGGCTACATAAGGTGTACACCATGCACGAGGCATACAGTGACTTTGCATTTATTTTTAACTTACTTCATACAGGAGCTATGGATCCTCAAGTCTTCCGGTCTCCCACTTCTCATGGCTAAAGACAAAGTCAGTATTTGAGCAATATTAAAAAGGCACGCAAGGCTTACCGAATCCAGAGGCTGAAAGTGCATTATAGATGCATGCTACACGGCTCAACTTTATTCAAACCAACAGAACTTTATCTTAAATTTGAGTGGGGATCCCAAGGTTCCCCAAGCTTTCAAATATGCCTTGCAGTATTACTGAAAAATGTGTATAAAATTATACAACAGACATCTAGATATTATCTGTGCTGCCTTGGGTTTAAATACACTCAGTGGCCACATTATTAGGTATACCTATCTAATACAATCCAATACAAATATTCTGCTGTAAAGTTTAATTTTATGATGCTTATAATTCTCAGGTTTTCTTTTTGTCACAATAATAGAGGTGTTGAGGCATTAAGTTCATAGTTAGTGGTGCTGTTGTACTGTTGTACTGTTGTGCTGTACTAATCTTCTGCCCCCCTTGTGTGTATAAAAAGGGAGGACAAAAAAATAGAAACATCTTTCAGTGTTACGTAGTCCAGTACAAGACCTCTGCAAACTACAACTTCAATAATAAACATAGCATTAAATTTACGTGTTTTTTTTTTTTTTTTTTTTCAATTTACACAACATTACAAACTTTCTTAAATGGTAGAATTTATGGCAGAGCTGTTGCTTTGAACTGCATTAGACTGTACAGGTGGACCTAATAAAGTGGCCATTAAGTGTATTTCTGCCAATATGAGCATGATGAAGCCTCAGGGCCCTATCTTGCGCCAGACTCCCTAAACCCGCTATTTGCGGATTTAGGATTTAGGAAGAGGCTTCCCCCGTAAAAGTTGCTATCTTGTGCACCTCATACTGGTGTTACGCCAGTTAAACCAATCAGTGTGCCAGGTGCCATTGCCTTTAAGGGCAGGATGCGCTATCCTAAATCCTAAATCCTAAACCCGCGATGGAGAGAGGGAGGTAGATTTTCTCAGGGCTTCTACTGAGGCTAAAGCAAGTTGGCTTTATATACATATTATATATTATATTATAGGCGAGTTAATTCGGGAGGTGGAGCCACATGTGTCCAAGTGGATGTGTCACAAGGTTTTACTGATTGAGTAAAATCCCCGGGTCACACCACAGACACACAAGAGGCAGAGGTGGAACTATGTGTAAACTAATTTATTGACAAGGTAGATTGGGCAAATAAAATATTAAAAATAAAAATATAGCACAGCTGCTGGCTTATGATAAAACAATAAAACGTGCTGGCGATAGTGTCCAATTAAAACAGTCTTTCCTCTAAACAGTCTATATGAGTAATATACTCAGTCCATTCCAGCGGCGTCCCGGTATCAGTCCGACCGTGTGCGTGGCAAGGCTCCATCGGGGCGCGCATTGAAGCCGCCTGGGCTCGCTCTCTAAGAGCCCAAAACTAGCGCCCAAAAGACTAAGAGCCCAAAAAATAGCGGGTGGTCAGGACCACCCGCTATCCGCTATCCCTAAAGTGTGTGCGCAAGATAGCAACTTTAGGGATAGCGCATGAAACACGCCCACGGACACACCTCCAGGCGCAAATGATGGAGTCGGCATAAGGGATAGTGGGTAGCGGGTGGCGCAAGATACCGTTTAGGGATAGCGGAAGTTCCTAAATCCGAAATTTGCGGGTAGCGGGTAGTGGCAGCGGGTAGCGGGTGGCACAAGATAGGGCTCTCAGTGTTGCAACAATCAGATACAGAATGTGTTACTGTTGTACAATACAGACAAAAGGACAGGGAATGCTTGTGTATGCACTGTGTCTTCAGTGACATGGTGTCTCAAGTTACATGAACTGTACATCACTTTGCCTCAGCAACCAAAAGTTTTGTTCAAGAGGATTTGCAGTCAATATGCATTGAACATTGAAAGTATACAGAGAGTGGACTGAATAGGTTGTTTAATAGTATTAACAAACAAGCTTCTGAGATCCTGTAAGAATAGGACAATGACAACCAAAGAATCTGTATGACATTAAACCAGTCTAAGACGAAATTAGCAGACACTTTTCCTATGAATAAAGGTGTGTAAAAATGTATTTGCAAAACTAAATCTGTCCTAACACAGGAGTAAATACAGCCAAGACTCTAATTTGTGCTGCAGTTATCTTTCAGTCAGTACAAGTGACAATGAATAGGATACACCAAGGATTTTCTGGCTATATTTATATATATAAGTGCACACACACGCATACGCACACACACACGCACACGCACACACACGCACACGCACGCACACACACACGTCTATCTGTCTATTTTTATATCTATATGTGGGTGTGTTTCTTTATTTTCATGCTCAAAACTACTAGAACTATTACAAAATAAAATAAATTTGGTAGAAAAAATTATGTGTTACACACATTACATAAGGCGTGTGTGAAGATATGGATGAGTCACTTCCACTATCTTGGATGTACATTCAGTTACTTCAAAGATGGCTAATCATTTCAACAACAACGATATACCTATGGCCCAAGTGACACTGTTGGTTTGACACAGCTTTCTTTGCAGATCAGTAAACCAAATTGTATCATCAAACAATCATTTAACATCACTACGATGATGACTGAGACTGGAACTTGAGTGCTTCAGATGGCTGACTGCTTGTGAGGAAGCTTTGGTAAGGAATCTGTCGTAGCACGTGGGCATGAATGACCCCCCTCAGGACCCTACAGAGGAAGGAGAAGAGGAGAGAGGAAAAAAAGAGAGGAGAAATAGGGTGGGACGGAGGGGCAGAATACAACAGTGAAACAGGAGAGGGTTAGGTGGGGATTTGTAGGAATGCCAGAAGAGGTATGGTTGAGGTGTGGACCTGCTCCTGAAGCTCCACTAGTGGCTTCAATTCACTAGCAAGGACCACACCATCAACAAAACTCATTTAAACGATTTATTGATAAGGTGATCATGTAAGTAGGAGAAAAAGGGTGCATGCTGTGACCAGATGAGAGAATGCACCGCACAGACCACAGTTCAAAGACAAGCAAGTTACAGAAATTTGGCAATAGAGCTTAGTGCCCAGTTTTATGTGAGCTGCTGGTGCTAGTCAATGGGGCAAACCTGGCAACCCAGTGCAAGGTACCCATGTTATGTAGAGTTTTTGGGACTAGTGAACATCGTGAACTGGACACTGGGACACCAAGAGAGGGTATTGGAAAACTGTCGGTCTGTCGACAGTCTGTCGATGGAGGATGCTAGCATCCTGGTGCCAGCTGATGAGGGCCTCTGTAATTGATGAAGCTAGATGGCTGGGGTTTGATGACTTTTTCATAATTCTGATAATATTGGGAGGAAGATACTGAGATGTGTTGTTGCTGAGGAGATGAACGGCCCTGTTGCTTTTGTTTCTTTGTCTCTGTGATTTTTTATGAGGTGTTTTAATTGCTGGATTTTAACCACAACTATAAAATGACTGAAAGTCCTGGTTATTAAAATGATATAGATTTAGCTACTCTAATGACTATGCATTCTGCAAATCAAAAGAAATATAGCTATGAAAAAATGTGGTGACCAACGTCTGAGTGAATGCCAGTCAGTGGAGTTTCCCAGCATGCTTTTGGGCAACTGACATTTACTTAGCCTCATTGTTGTTCGGCTCATGTTCTCCATTTAGTTATTTAGTTTGTAGGTGTATTGTGTATCATGCGGTCTTTGTGTTGTGTTATTAAGTTTAGAGATGGTTTGACATTATTTGTGCTATTGTTCTATTGCGTTATTATCTGTTCTTTTGGTTTAACTCCATTCACTTAATGATCTGTAATGTGACTTCTAGAAATCCGCTATTTAAATATAAACGCCTTCGATGTCAAAGCTAGACAAAACAGTGTTTTCCTTTACAAGGTAACAGATATTGCTATCATATTATGTATGTAACTGAAGCCAAACTTTTAGATAAAATGTTGAGAAGGGTTCATTTATTCATCAGAAAGCCATTTTGTTACTCGCCGAATATGGATTCAGAATTGGGAACATCCCTAATGAGTACATAGTTGATATTGGAAACCTGTGATGTTGCTAAACTTAGTTATTTACTTGGTTTACTTACTTGCCAAATTTACTTGGTGTGAGTGGTGAGGTTGTGTGCTCTGTTGTATTCTTGGCACAGTATACAACAGCATAACTGTAGGAAAGGGTTAGGTGGATATTTATAGGAATGATGGGTTGGTCAAATAGCTGTGATTGACTGGATCCTGTCAATATAACTAGACCAATACGTTTTCATATATGGGAAACACAGTTTCGTTTCATCAATGACTACCTCAGGAAAAAGTGGGGGTGATTGAAGAGCTGGTGTTGCAACACCAGTAACACCCGCGGCTGTGACATGTCAGGATTTTTTAGCCGTGGTTCATCCTGGCCAATTCTGTCATAAGTTTTATTCATGTTTGACGGGGAATCTTCTTGAATGGGTCGCTGCACGGTGACAATGAAAAAACATCATGTTTTGAACAATGTTTTGAACAGGCAAGGTTGGAACCTTTGGAATGTTAAGAATCTGTTTTAGATATTTGCGCCACATGACCCAAATTTCTGAGGCTATGGCTGATGTCAGATAGCACAAGAGGGAACATTTGTCCATCCTGGCAAGGATGATTGATAGAACCTTCTCAGGGACCCCAGCTCCCTCCCCAGCATCCCCATATCACTGGAGATCAAGAAAAGGCTGGTTGTCATCACCACTTTGCTGCCAACGCATTCCTCTTTTTCTTTCTCCCCTGTGACTCTCTGCCTCAACCCCCACCCCTTCCTGTCTTACAGGAGTTCTTCCCATAACCACTAGCTTTTCAGGGGGGTTGTAAGGAAGATGACAGGGCAGTGTAGCCTGAGGCACTGCAAGAAAGAATGATCTTTTACCTTGATTTATTTTCCTTGTTTCTTTTTCTTTTTGCAGATTTGATCACAATTTGTATTCTCCTTGGTATAGGACAATATTATGGCCTATATAGAAATACTGTATGTTAGCACTTTTTCTCTAGAGAGAATTTCTCTTTGTTGTAATTAGACTGTAAGAGGCTTCTAAGACAGGCAATTGGTAGTGGTACTAGTATGACTTCTACAACTACTACAACTGTCTGTAAACATATACTCACTCACTCACATACACACACACACACACATGCACACATGCACGCACACACACATAGGGTGACCACCTACTAATGAGCCCAATGGGGGACAAGGGGTATGATTCTGAGGGACAATGTGGGACACCGCCCGGCGTGGCGGCGCCCCCACTCAGCGGGCAGACTCACCGATACTGGTTTACCGATTTCTAGCAGATACCACTTTACATGGTATATTAATGTTGCCCTGTTCCCCTAATATATGTAATTGCTGCTGTATGCTCATGAATAGGCCACCCTTGTTAATGAGCCCTTAGCTTTCAGTGTGTTTTTTTTTTTCTAAATAAAAGATATTGATAATATTTTAAACATTTCAATTAATTGACAGATGAACGTCCTCTTAAGATTTACTTTTTATTTAATGTGATTGAATTGCAATGGAAATAAAAATAAAATTAAACAGCTTATAACAGTGTTAATTTCATCGGCTATTTTTCAATTTAATTTTAGTCTTAGTCTTGTCAAATGCCCTTATTAGTTTTAGTCATATTTAGTCAACTTGAATTCTTTTTTGTTTAGTCACATTTTAGTCGATGAAAAGTCTTGGCATTTTAGTCTAGTTTTAGTTGAAGAAAATCCAAAGTATTTTAGTCTAGTTTTAGTCAATAGTCTTTTTTAGTCTTTGACCTGCATCATGTTGGCTTTTTTCTAATTTAACAATATGTTAAATTATTATTATTATTTTAAAAATGTAAATTGCTTATCAAACAGACCTAACAATTCAGCTACCAATGAATGAGCAGTAGTATGCATGTGATAACATAGATTGAAAAATAAGCCGAAGTGATACCTCTTCTCTGAATAGACAAGCTAAGCCAGTGTGCTGCTGTTAGCCAGTGAAAATAGAGCAGAGTGGCAACTCTTCGCTTTGTTACACAATCCATGTCAGTGCGCTGCTGTTTTAACTGCTGTTTTAACTCACCGCGCTACCCTTCAGACAGCGCTGGTGGGTGTGTGCTCCTCAGTCACATACACACACACACACACACTGGCATGAGCTGACAGTAGAGCAGGAAAAAAACTAACGCGCATCGCCCTATCCCTCGGACGAACGAGCTTTTTTTTTTTTTCTTTTTTTTTTGAGAGCAAGCATTATTGATTATGCGGGACACGGTCTCAATTTGCGGGACGCGTGAAATGGGCTTCAAACGTTGTACGTGCACGTGCTACGCGGGACAGGTGGTCACCCTACACACACACACACACACACACACACACACACACACACACACACACACACACACACACAAATATTGTGAGCTGTTTTATGATTTTATGGGTTGTCCAGTCATGGGCTGCTCTGTCATTTCAGCAACTTAGCAACCACCCAGTAATCCCAAACAACAGCACAGTCACACCCTTCCATGCACAGCATACAACCACTTAGTATAGAACCACCCTAGCAAACACACAGGACTCCCTAAGAACCACTTAGTAACACCCAGTAACAACCCAATGCATCTTATCCCACCTAGAAAGACCTTGCCAATCGCATACCTAGTAGCACCTTCACAACCACCATGAATTCCACTAGCAGAAACATAGTAAACCTAGAAACTAGCAGAGATGGACAGAGTACTCGACCCCAGTACTTGAGTAAGAGTAAAAATACTACTGGTCAAAATTTACTCTGTTATAAGTAAAAGTAGCTCAGTTGACATGTTACTCGAGTAAGAGTAAAAAAGTACTTGCTTTTAAAGGTACTTATAGAGTACATGCTTTTAAATTTACTTAAATTAAAAGTAAAAGTAAGAGTAAATTTCTTATTTTTCACATCAATGAATTACTGTAATTTTTTTCAATTTATAGGACACTGTAACTCTTGTTTCAGAGAATTAACTCTTTGAAACCACCTGCACTAATGTGCTTGCGTGTAGAACTACAATGTTATACAAAGCTTGCAGAAACAAATAAAATGAATGAGATCATAAGAGGACAGTAATTGTCATTTTCACGTTTTATTAAACACCCCCGCACACACATCAGGCAAGGCATTTTCTATCTCCTCCTCACTGAGGGGAGCAGTGAAGAAATTCCTTTACAGCAGTGGTTTAACCTTTTTATATCAAGGTCCATTATTTATTCAGCATTTATTGTATTGATGTGGTACCATAGGAGATTACAGGCAAATGTTGATAAAAATAACAATTCTTTAATTCAGTAATGCAGATGTTTAGCAATCATTTAACTCTTAAGTGAAAAATTTAACCAAATGGACCCGTACCGGTCCAACTAACTCTCCATCATTTAGCTTGGGACCAACTGGAACCCCCTCAAAGACCACAAAATCACTGCTTTACTTTCTTCTCCTGCTGCCGCCATTGTCGCGGTCTTGTTTTGAGTTGTTGTGAGTCAAAAGAGCGTGGTTACTTTGGTGTTATCCTTATATGGGTAGGGGATGACATATTTCCATTTTTACATAGATCTCAGTGGAGAACGTGTACTGTGGTAGGTTTCCTTCTCTGACAAACACAGCTTGTGTCCAATAGTATTTTAGAAAAAAAAAAAAAAAAAACAACTGACCTTAAAGAAATGAGTACTTTTCAGCCTTCCTAGAAATTCAAGTAAGAGTAAAAATATTTGTCTTGGAAATGTATTTGAGTAAGAGTAATAAGTATCAAAGAAATCTAATACTCAAGTAAAGTACAAATCCTCAGTGCAGATAAAAGAAGTATCTGGTATGGATAATAAATTTTTCACAAGCATGAGCAATCCTCTGAGTAAAATGTGTCAATATCCATGCTTGTGACAAAAGTTGTATTGAGTAGTGACTGGTCAGCACACACACCTATTCACATATTGATGGCAGAAGCTACCATGGAAGGTGCCAAGCTGTCCATTGGGAGTGGTTAGGCGTTCAGTTTCAAAGACATTTCAACGCACTCTGTGGAGGAATTGGGGATTGAACCAGGAACCCTCCAGTAACTGGTCAACATCTCCATCTCCTGAGCCACACCATCTGCAACCACATAGTACACACTAACAACCACATACAAACCAGGAACTCTTTATTTAACTATTCAGTACACCATCTCACCCATATAGCATATGCTAAGAATGACTTACCTGTAAAAACACCTACTTACAAAACAATTATGTGGTAAACCCTGGCAACCACATAGTGACATCATAGTAACCACGTAGAATACCTTTGCAGTCACCTAGGAACAAGCACAATGGACATCTGAGGATCCATTTAGAAACACCCCACATAGTGCACTGTAGTAGCCATCTATGAAAAACCTATAACCACTTAGTACACCCTAGCAACCACAGAGAAACACCCTAGTAACTGCATGTTACATTTTCATATCCGCTTACTAAAGCCAGCTAACCACATAGTGCACTTTAATAACCAGTTAGAAACAAGTTAGCTGTTATGACTGCTGCCGTTGTTTCACTTTACAACTGCTGATACTAAAATTACATTATGAAACATTATGATATATTCTTTGTTGTACTTGATACCAGACTTAAGGTTAATAAATACTCTTATTCATCTCTAAATGATCAAACTTCCAAGACGTTTACTGTATTTGACCAATTAATCGCCCAGCCGCAAATAGCCGCCTGGTTCTTTTTAACGCCTGGGGTCTGCACCCATTTTGCGTATTAAATGCCCACCCAAATAACCACCGGGGCGATTATTTGCATTATATTGAGGTAACCCAAAATAAGGCTATTCACCTTATTTTTGCAGAAGTAAACAGTTAGCCACACAATAACTGTGCGGCACTTCTGTTTTCTGTCAAAATAAGAGAGCTAGCTAACGTTAGAAATAAGGGTGTACCGTAATCTTCAGTCGATCGACTGTAAATATGTTGGACAGTAACTGTCATCACAATAATGGCCTGGCGCAGGTCTGTGTAAAAATAAATAAAGGCCTGCAGCAAATAGCCACCTGGTTCTTTAAAACACCTGGGGTCCAAGTTGATTTTGCGATTGGCGATTAATTGGGGAAATACAGTAATTTGTAATGAATTAAGTTATCAAAACTGAAGCAAAACACACATTTTCTTCAGAAATTTTAACCTTTAAGTTTGGCCCACCATTACTGATATTAGCCATTGGAAACATGGGTCTATAAGGCCATCAATTTATAGACTAATATCAAACAGACTAGAGGCCAGAGCTTTATTTCTGTTTCCCTGCATCCAATAATTTTGGCATTGAACAGTCTGCTTGGTTTATATTGTGGGACTTGTTTATTTGGCTTCCCAATACAGATTGCATAGGCATTAAAAATTTACAGAGTCAATGCCTTGTGAAACTATTCTGGGAGCCACAACCCACCAAAGCTACCTTTCCCTGGGTAGCACAGGCTGCCAGGGTAATTTAGGTTTCTAAAACCAGCTCTCACATTTGCGCTTGTGAGAGCGTTGAGGCTTTCTATGTCTTTCTCTCTGGACTCCAGCTTATATTCTCTCAGAGCTGTCTCATCCAGGGACACTTCAAATTAGCATCCCTGCCCACAGGGCAGCACTAGGAAAATACTGGACTGTCTGTAACATGGGAGACAGGAGCTGGCTGACAAAGCCCAGAGGGCCAGAGCAGCCCTCACTGTCTTTGGTTTGAGCTTTTAGAAAGAGAGAGACAGTGATAGAAATAGATAATAGATAGAAAAAGTTGGCGGAAGGTTTCATTGCTGTAAAGGAAGGGAGAAGGCATGGAGTTCAGGAGGTGGTATGATGGCAATGATTAAAGAAGAGCAGGCATACCTGAATAGGCTAAAGTAATAGCCTAAAAGCCATTACAGCCCACACACTAACTCGCTGTGTGACTGTACACACAAACTTGGCCTGATAGACCGTATGGGAAATGATAAAATTAGTATAAAAAAAAAAAAAAAAAAAAAAAAAACAATCATGTCAATTGAGCATGCAAAAGATCATGTCAATTATTCAACAACTCTAGCTCTCAATTATGCTCTCAAATATTCACATAAGCATTGTTAATTATGGATATAGGGTATTGACATTATCAGGGAGACATCAAAAATTTTATATTTTTTTATATTTTATATTTTATAAATGACTTGGTAACGTTTATCTTAATTTGTGATGCTGGCTCATTAAATTTTTTTAGTACTTTTAACATTGTTCTTGACAGCTAAGCAGTTGTGTTATTTTTTGTGTCAATTTCTTTTGTTGTTGTTGTTGTTTTAACTGTTCTACATTGCAAAACTAATTTTCTATAAGGGACAAATATAGTTGAACCTTCACTTATTGTTTATTAACATGGCTCGAGGCTGTACCATTTCTACCTGCTCCATTGACAATGAGCAATGAGAGACTGACTTTGAGTAGTTATATCATGCTCCTGCATCTCATGCTTGAGATGCATTTAATTACTTGTATTTCCGCAGGGCTGTCAAATCTACATCAGACAATATACTGTCGAAATAAAATGTAGCATCTTTTCCAATTTATTCTTTAGGCGTCTGTATGTTAATGTGATATCGCAAAGTATAGAGCATGAAAAAACCCTCTTGGCAGATAGTAGTGATTAAAAAAAAAGCTTCAGGAGTTATCTAACTTTTTTGCCACATGTCCTTCAGTGACTTGTCCTTTCAGATTTTAATTTATTATACAGAAGACCTTATCTGTCAAAATTGGAAAGTTATTTCCATTAAAAAAAAAAAAAAAAAAAAAAAAAAACACTTACTTGGGAGAATATAGAAGAATATAGACCAAACTGTAAAGATCTTTTTTCCTTCATTTTTGCCTTAATTGGATTTAATTCGTTACAAAGAGACAGGAAGGATGGGGAAGAGAGGCATGCCATGTGACAAAAGTCCTGTGCTGGTTAGGCTAAGGACGTTGAGGTTACATGATACACACTTCAGCCACCAACTGAGCCAACAGGACATACAACAGACTAGACCTGACTAGACCAAACAAGTAACCAAAAACCAGACACAGAAACACAAGCAATGACTGGGATAATCAATCCCTCAGCTCAGCTTCCTCTTCACTCTCCACAACAACTCTTTAACACTGACCTCAGCTGGTAACTGTGCAATGGAAACTGGAGTCAATATTAAAATTCATCTGTACTGGCAACACAATCTAAATAAATTATAATATGTCTAGAGATTTGTTGCTTGTTAGAAATCTAGTCATCTGTGTATGACTGAGGAGCACACACCCAGCGGCGCTGTCTGAAGCGTAGCACGGCGAGAACAAAGTTAAAACCTGCTGCCAATCAATACACAGTCATTTCACGTGTTAACCTATGTTTCAATAAATAATTTATAATAATAATAATAATAATAATAATAACAATAATAATAATAACTTGTCATGGCAACGGCGGCACATATAGATGCAGCAGCCGGTGGCTCCCTCCACTTATAACATGGCAAGGTGAAAATGGAGTGATTCTTTAGTTTTTATTGCTGGGAATCGTGTTGCTTGCAACGGTGACACGCTCGTCGGTATCGGAGGGACAGGTCACATCATCATCATCTGAAATGCCGTGTTTAATGAATCAATCAAGAGGGAACCACATTTTAATTTTGTTATACAACCTGTTGTATAATGACGAATAAACTTTCTTATATCCTTGTATCCTTGTAAATGTATTCTAGGGCCCGCGGAATCGCGGAATTAGCCAAATAAAACGGAATCTATTTTTAACATGGAATATCGTGGAATTTGACATCATTTGAATGAAATGCTGTTTTTGTGTGGAATATGAACGTATGTCTGGGGAAAATTACATGGAGGGAAGCAAATCTGGGTGGCACAACCCCTCCAGTCATTTCACCTGCACCTGCACCACCAAGAAAAAATTACAACAACTGCACTGGCACCGTACCATACGAGTCCAAAAGGCAAAGAAACTTTCCAAGCTACAGCAGCGCGCTGACATGGATTGTCTAACAAAGTGAAGAGTTACCACTCCACTCTATTTTCACTGGCTAACAGCAGCACACTGGCTTAGCTTGTCTATACAGAGAAGCGGTATCACTTCGGCTTATTTTTCAATCTATGTTATCACATGCATACTACTGCTCATTCATTGGTAGCTGAATTGTTAGGTCTGTTTGATAGGTAATTTACATTTTTAAAACAAATAATAACTTAACATATTGTTCAATCATTAATAACATATCATTTTCACCTTTTATTGCTATAACAACGGAATTTTTAAATAAATAAATAAAGTGTTGTTTATTTGTTACCTCAATTAATTTAAGGTAATTTCTATTTCATTTGTGTGCATTTTAGTCAGAAACATTAAAAATACACTCTTTTTTTGGTAGTAAAAGAGTAAGAGTAAAAGGTAAAAAAAAAAAAAACAGAATTCCCAAAAATGAAAACGGAAAAAACGGAATTTACAATCAATTACATAAAAACATATGTCAGCAGTGTTTTTGGTTCACATCGGTAGTTCATTAGTTCATTAGCGTGGCACAGGCCAACAGAAATTAAACGTAAATGTCCTATCCCCCAGGAATCAGATAAAACTTAGATATGAGTGAAAACAGACTAAAATGAATCTATTGGTTAGACTAGATTTTTTAATTAACATTAGTGTCAATCTGCATTCAAAGACTAAAAAAATAGTATTGACTAAAACTAGACTAAAATACTTTGGAATTTAGTCGACTAAAACTAGACTAAAATGCCAAGACTTTTCATCAATTAAAATGTGACTAAACAAAAAAGAATACAAGTTGATGAAGTATGACTCAAACTAATAAGGGCATTTGACACAAGACTATGACTAAAACTAAATTGAAAAATTGCCGATGAAATTAACACTGCCCCACACGTGTTTTCAGTGTGCTTTCCTTCAATGTGTTTTCTCTTTTAGTCTTGGATTTTGATTTTATGTTTTACTCTTTGAATCATGTACATGTGGACTGTAAATCTCTCTGCCACAACTGAACAATACTTTGGATAAACTCCTGTTGTTTTTAAGTGTGCTAAATATATAAAAGTGTTTTGACTTCCCTTGATTATGCATATCTTTGCTTTTCTCATACTTTCTGTCTTATCTCAGACTTGAGTGGTCAGTCAAAACTTGATAACTGTTCCACTTGCGCTGGGCAACCGGGCAACGGTTAATGTTGCATGTTGTTGTCATCTACTATGGCACTGTGTATGAATGGCACACGTCATAGTAATGTGTATTTGACAGCCATGGTGGTATGTTCCTTTAACCAGTTGCCCTCAAATCACATTTAGATTATAAAGCTTTCAACAACTGCTACTATCTTCAAGCCTGGAATATTCAGTTAAACAAAGTTTAATTTAATTCCTCTTCCTCTAATCATGCTATTATTAGTAAAGCATCTTCTTGTTTTTCTATTGAATCAAGAAGCCTCCCACTCCCATCTTCCCATTTCTATTTTTGGAACTGGGCTATGTTGTCCAGCATAGCCTTTCCTTCCAGAGGCTTGTTACTTAGAGCTGGTGGGATCTGGGCACATGTGTCCCTGTTTGTTTCCGATGTGTTTTCAGAGAGGTTAATGCGTGCTGACATCACATAAATGTCCTCTCATCCAGCTGAGAATATGCCAGCCATGCAGCAAGCAAGCCAACGACACACACTCATGCAGACACACATAGGCACATACATGCACATACATATGTGCATGCACACACACATACACTTTCTATTACTTGGTCCTTAGCCCTTTATCTTACCTAATCCTTATTCATTGTTTTTTTTTTTTTTTTAATAAATATGTTTTCAGCCCTATTCCCACTTTCCCACATGAGACAAAACAAGCTGATTCAGTATGTTTGCCTAATCTGCCCATCATTCCCAAATAAAGCACAGGGTGCTTTATTTGGGAATGATGAAGCCTGATCCATCAATGATCCATCAATATGAGATAGACTTTGTTTTGTAAATCCCTCTCACAATTGTAGGGATTGAGCATGTATCACTATTTCAATCATGTCTTCATGACTTCTATCTTTCTCTTCTTCACACTCCATCGCACATCACCACTAATCTATAATCTGTCATTCATGTAAAGGTTCAATCATTTGGCTGGGTTTTCCATTCACATGGATGACAAAGCACCAGGCCTGTGCACACAGCCAGGAGCCACTCATAATGAAGGACTGGTGGACGCTGCCATTCAAGGGGCATAGTAATTTTATTTTCTCAAAGACAAGGAATAAATGATGCTCTTCTCCCTTGATCAGATGATCCAATGTGTACAGAGGAAATCATGAGTATAGTTTTCAGATGCTTGTCTCAATTTCAGAGAATGTTATCTTTCTTTTCTGTAGCACTACATTAGCCTAACTACATTTGTCAAAATAATTGACTTATTGATTTGACAATAACAATGAAGAAACAGTTAGACAAAATGTAGCTGTAAATGTGATTGTTTCTTTCTTCTTTTATGTCTATTTTCCATTATGTGAAGCACTTAGTGTCATACTGTGCATAGATCAGGCCAATGGACACTGAAAAATGTGATCCCCAGAGCATTCCAGCTATGTCCTTTTCAACACATTGATTGCTTTCTGTGACATGAGATATTTTAATAAATAGATGTACATGAGACTTATCTAAAGTCAAATTATTCTTGAACAAATATGATACTAAGCAGCCAGTGCTTTTGCATTTTGTTCTTTAGTTTTTGCTGGTTGTCTCTCTACCTGTGCCACTTACTGCATCTCAGTTAGGTGGAACAAAGATTCTTGTGTTACACGGCTGTTTAAAGTTGTGCAACATAAAACTATTTAAGTTGACAAATAATGCAGAAATTAAAAATTAAATAAAGATTACCCAATAAATTGAGCTTACCCTCATTTACAATGTGCTGAGTTTACAGTTTGAATGTAGTATTGGAAGTAAGCAAAAATATAACGGACCTGCATCCAAAAACTGCATGTAGAAAAATTAGTGGTGTCAAATTATCGCGTTAATTGAGATTAATTAATTACAGACATATTTAGCGCGTTATTTTTTTTAATCGAATTAATCTCATTTTTAATTTCTAACTTTACTTTTTATAAAATCTATTCAGGCGTTGAGCTTCCTGTGTTTGAGTTGTTGGGGGTGGAAAACAATGGTCAGTCACACCCTGAAGTGGACATTGATTGGCTGTCATTGTGTTTGGGCTTGTTTAGCAGAAGCTGATAGGCTCCTATTGTAGTTGGGAGGGAAAGGTAAGGAGCGGTGAGAAACGGAGGAAATAAGGTGTGAAAATGGAGGAGCATGTAAAAGTTGTCGGTCCAATGAATGGTAAATTTACATATAAAAAACGCCCCGACGGCACCATTGATAAAGGGAGAGTGATATGCCTTCTTTGTAAGAAGGAGTTTGCTTACCACCGAAGCAGTTCAAGTTTAGCCTACCACATCAACGCAAAGCACCCAGTCGCGAGTGCAGCCACAGCTAACGTTAGCGATAGCAAAGCTCTTCGCCAAACTACACTCAAGGAGAACACCCCGCGTATGAGCAAGTCTGCGACCGACAGGCTGACGAACGTTCTTGCCAAGTGGATAGCGATGAACTGCAGGCCGATAAACATAGTGGAAGACGAGGGGTTAACAGAGTTGTTGCAGACTGCGTCCAATGACCCATCATACAAGCCACCGTGCAGGACTACAGTGACGACCAAAATCAGCAAGATGTACGACAGCGAAAAGAAAAACAAACTTGAGATTTTGTTGGAGGATTCGCCCAACTGTGTTGCTATAACCGGAGATCACTGGACCTCAGCTGGTAACCACAGCTATCTGGGGGTGACCGGACACTTTATTGATGGTGAGTGGAACCTCAACTCATTTGCACTGACCGTCATTAAAACAGAAACCAGACACTTTGCTGATAAATGCGCCGAACAGTTCCTCGACGTGGCAAATGACTGGGGAATTGAAAACAAGATATCCACCATCGGTACAGACAGCGCAGCAAACATGCTGGCTGCTATGAGAGCCCTTCCATACAAGCACATCGCCTGCAATGCTCACATTCTCCAGAGGACCATTACGGTCTGCCTCGATGGCAGTGGGTTTGTCGGTGTACTAGCAAAGTGCCGCAAGATTGTTGGCCATTTCAAACAAAGCCCTGCGAGTACCACAGAACTTAACCAGCAACAAGTAGCACTTGGACAAAAGAGCGAGCAACTTGTACAAGATGTACCGACCAGGTGGAATTCGACACTGGCAATGGTCTCACGCTTCCTACGCAACCGAGAGGCTGTCCGGGCTACGTTGGACCAACAGAACAACCACAGATTGGTCATGCCAACCGAAGCTGAGGTGGGGAAACTGCAAAGGCTGGAGGTTTTGCTTGAACCATGCAGGTAAGCCCAAATAAACACCTGTCCATTTCAATGAAATAAACTACTGTCACATGTATAATCCAAAAATGAATGAATATTAGGTAGTTACTTTTAATGACAATTAAACTGGAAATCAGTTACACTTTAAATATCCAGCTAAGTTTATTTTGCAAACTTATCCACCTCTGCAGGTATGTGACTGAGCTGCTTGGTGGTGAGGCCTACGTCTCCTGCTCTGTAGTGCTGCCTGCTTTTCGCCATCTGGAACGTGTCATGGACATCACTGATGATGATCCAGCCTATGTGGTGAAGTTCAAGAATGCCTTCCAGAGGGACCTGGCAGCACGACGAGCTGATGCCAATGAGACATGGTTCAAGGTGGCCACAGCACTCGATCCACGTTTTAAGGATTTGAAATGTCTTCCAAGAGAAAAGAGAGAAGAGGTAAAGACTATAAGGATAAACTGGACTAATGAGTCCAATTTAAGCCTACTGCACTTAGTATTAATGACAATCATTCATTCATCCACCTGTCCATCTATCCATCTATTCATTCATTCAGGTGTGGACCAGTCTGGAGAACATGCTCCAAGCAGCAGAGCCAAGAAGAGCAGCTACTCTCCAGCCCTCCACAGAGGATGATGAACCAGCTCAGAAGAAGAGGAGGAGCGCTCTCCTGCTGGGGTCCGACTCTGACTCAGAAGAAGATGGAATGGAGTCTGGAGAGCTGCAGCGCTACAGAGTAGAGCCCAGCATCAGTATTGATGACTGTCCCCTGCAGTGGTGGTCTGCTCACTCAGGAGCCTATGGAAAGCTGTCAGCCCTAGCACGCAAGTATCTGGCCTCCCCGGCAACATCCGTACCTTGTGAGAGACTGTTTAGCCTTGCAGGCCATATAGTGCAAAAGAAAAGGGCAGCCTTGCTCCCAGAAAATGTGACCAAGCTGGTCTGTCTCAGTGATTGGCTGAAGAAGAAGAAATAAGAGGCATGCGGTCAGCATAGCTATGTCTCTGTAGCCTAGTAGAAGTGATTGCTTGATGTTATTTCAGCACTTTATTTTGCAATGATGAACAATGTTATTTTTGATGTGCTAACTTACAGCACTGTGATTGATGGGTCTGTTTTATTTATTTTATATTATCTGAAGCAGAGGAAAAGCAACAAGTTCAGTGTTCAATACTTATGTATTGCTCAGAAAAGTGTTTTTACTGTTTTTTGATGTGTTAGCTTACAGCACTTTATATGGACCTGATGTTTTATTTTTAATAGTATGAAGCATTCTCAGGAAAATAAGTGTTCAACTTAGTCTAGTCTCAAATACAGTGGAATGTAAATGGCTAGGACTGCATCTGTTCAAGTCTGTTGAAAACAATAAATGACTTTATAAAGCCACTCTTTTTTGTTACATATCAATCTTTTGATCTGCCACAATAATGTAATGAATTTAAAGGAACATACCTCAAGCTTAGGCTTTTCTCAGCAATTTTTAGGTGAGATTAAAAAAAAGATTAATTAGATCAATTAATTACAGATTATAATTAATTAATCTCTCAATTTTTTTAATCTCTTGACACCACTAAGAAAAATATGTACAAATATATGTTCTTAGGGCAGCACAGTACTGCTGTGGTTAGCACTGTTGCCCAACAGCAAGAAAGTCCTAGGTCCCATCTGTGTGGAGTTTGCATGTTCTCCTCACATCTGCATGACTTTCTGGTAGCTGCTCCTCCCAAGACACAAAAGACAGATGAGCAGGAGAAACTAAATTGCTCCTAGGTGTGAATGCGAGCGTGAATGTGTCTGTGTACATAAATCATACAGTCATATAAGATATAAACATGCGTACACACACACACACACACACGCATACACACGTACACACATACATACAAAATAACTCAGGACATTTGCATGAATGGGGTGGAGGTTTTACAAATGACCTAAATTGTCCAAATGAACCTAGATTATTGCATTTTGGAGATTTATTTTTTTAAGCTTTCTTTATTAGTTTTCCAAGAAATCTAAAACATACACAACTATATACAAACCCAAAGAGCAAGTTAAAAAAATTGAAGCCTCTCAAAAGCCAGTGAGAGGGAATTGACAATGCAATATAAAACTGTATCATCTGCATACAGATGGATGTGACAGCTCTGCTGCTGATGATCAATGTTGTTGATATAAACTGTAAATAAAACTGGACCAAGAATGGTACCTTTTGGAACACTTTTTGCAACTGGCAAATAGGTGCTTATCACTTTGTTTTCTGTCAGTTAAATAATACTGATACCAGAAAGAAGCATTAGAGTCACAACCGATGTCACATTAGTGGCTTAAGAGGAAAGAATGGTCAGTGGTATTAAAAGTCTTCAAAAGATCAACAAAGAGTGCAGCACAGTTTTCTCCTCTGTTAAGGGCACATATAATGTTGTTTATTACTAAAGGTAAAGGCAGTAATTGTACTATGCTTAGGTCTAATACCAGTCTGAGGCCCCAGGACACAGTATGTTGAAATAAATAAATAAATAAATAAATAAATAATAAAAATTTAGTTCATTGAGAAAAAGTGAATTAATGATTTCGGCGAGACATAACAATTTGGAAATTGAATGGTCATTAATAGTTTTTGACATCAGTTTTGTATAGAGGGGTAACTCCAGCAGTTAGGTTAGGTACAAAACCTGATGAAATTGAAAGGTTAAAAATATAGGTAAGTTAGCAATTATAGGACCTACAATTTTTGACATGCTGAGGTAAATGAGGAGAGTGAGGCAATTGCTTTATGTAACAGTAAAGCAGTTACTTTACTTTATGATAAAGCAATTTGGAGATTTTGACTGGCACCATGGAAATAGGATAATTATGGGTTGGCATGGCAGCCACAAACTATTGCATACAGTCAAAGGCATAGTTATTAACTGGCCAATTTAATCAATACAAATTATAGTCTACTGTGTAGGTATTTGGTCATCAATAAACATGTTTGTGTTTATCTGTGTCTATGTAAGAATGCACAGTAATTTACATCAGATAATGGAAAAAAAAAAAATTCTGCACTGTACATGCATGAATGATTACATACATAGGCACAAATACAAACAAGCAAGCATAGAAAGAAACACAATGACATTGGTCTATGCTGAAGATGATGCATGACAGCTGTAATCCTTCTGCCAGGAGGGCCTGTCTGAGGTCTGTACTGTAACAAGGCTGCAAGGAGACAAAGAGCAGAACAAACCAGAATAATGATGCTCTCCAAGTGCAATAAAGGTACAGGTAAAAGGCTTGGTTCAATTGTTGCAGTGACATATTGACAGCTTGCAGAGTCCCCTTTACATACTATCACTCACACTACAAGAATAACATCACCTAGTGCACAGCTTAAAAGATGCATTTAACAAAACAACAATTATGTAATACTTTGGACAATAGACTAAACATCAATCTCTACATATACACACCATGCATTCAATACTTTAAAGCTGTGAGTATTTGAGTAACATGGTATATTGCAGAGGGAAATGAGGTGCATGGGAAACAGTGCACTGCTCTTGTGTACCATGACATAGGCATACTTAATGGAATGAGATCCATGAAATAAATAATGAGCACGGGAAAGCCTACATTCCTCTGGGTGTCATGTGCCTCATCTGAAGTATACAGGGATGTAATTAATTAGGGCAATCAATGTTCACTGTCATGTTTAAGAGCAAGAGGAAAGCAGGTTTTTTTTTTTTTTGAAGAATTAGCATGCATTGTTGGTATCTCCTTCTCTTAGATCTGTCTCTGTACTTTTGGTCATCAAAGCTACTTCTATCCCATCACGCCACTTACAGGGGAATTTCAGACTAATATTATTAGCTCTCCCTGTGGCTACCAGATAACCAGCGGTAATATTTGCTCAGTTTGCTCCAAGTCTTGCACCACCAAATCTCAAATAGTGATTTAAGTGTAAGAGCCCTCCTTTAAAAACACCACTTATGTCTTCTGTACAGTTCTCTTGGCTGAAAGACATCTACCGGCCTTCATAGCAGTAGTAATCTAGAGCCATTAAATATAGAAAGGGGCCTTGTCCATTTCCATCACACCAGCCCAGCCCAGAGCAAGCCTGTTGTTTTCACACAGTACGGCTGGAAAAGAGGCTTCTGTCAGACCCTTTCAAATGTCATGGTTTTTTGTTTTTGTGTAATTCAGTCACTGTCCTCAGTTGTGACCTGCTCAAACACATTTGGAAAATTAGAGAAGTTAAAGATTACTGAACATAAAATATATTGCTTTGTATTGTTTTTTTGTTTGTTTGTTTGTTTTCTTTCTCTGCAAAGGGTAAAATATTCCAAATCACAAGATGCAAGCTGAAATTCCAATCACAATCACAACATGAGAGCATGTTTTTTGTCCCAGGAAAGTGACAGTGAGTGCCTTTGGGCAATGCCAGGTCTCTTGTTCTCTCATTCACAACCCATAAACATATCCACATAAGCATTCACTGCCAAAAAAAAGTAGATAGAAACAGAAACGTGCAAACATGAACACAGACACAAGGCACACACTGACCTTCAGAATGTCATCACTCACAATGGGGTATTACAGCCAGTAGCATGGTACACTGGGGATAGCCAGCTTGAGAAGGGGAGGCGCTATTCTCTACCAAGGAAGTGAGGGCATATGTCACATACACCACAGTTCAATAACCCCATATGTTACCCTTTGTGCAATGTGCAACACACCAGCAGTGTGTAAGCGTGGGAAATCATGCCAGTGCCTAAATATTGTGGATACAGTGGATATGCAATCTAAATTTGATGTATATGTATCTCAGTTTTACACAGAGATGCAAGAACTGTGGTCAAACATACAAACAGATACAAGATACAAATAAGTAGTGTGAGACAAGTAGAGTTTCTCTGGCATCAGCAAGTGTACTGCTAGTCAGAAAGACAACTTTTTTATATATGCTACTTTTAGGAAGTCATTGCCTGCTTCCTCTGTTTACGTTTAACTAATGAGATCTCAGTGAATTCCGATAACTAATCATTATGCTACCACCACAATATATGCTATATAGGTTTGTCTCCCTTCAGCTGCCATTCCAGTGCTGCCTTGTCCTGTGCCAAAAACCTTAATTGTCGAGGCAAACTGAATCTTCAAGAGGGAGATTATCCTTCCAAGTTTGAGGTTTCTTACAGGACAAAATCCATCTCTATAGTCCTCTCATCACTAGCAGCATCTTGACTCTGTCATATGTAATCTAAAATCACATGCCGCCTTCCTAGGGTTCATTGCATTTAAAGATAATTTCCCAATATAACCTTGTATAAGTGCAATATAACTAATATAACCTTGTCATTCATCGCTCAAATTAGTCTCTTGTGATTGAATTATATATGTTAAATAGCCTATTATATTATGCTGTGGAACACACCGCAAATATATGTAAAGTAATAAACCTCCACACTAAAAACATTTGCATTAATTTGGCAGATGTGCTACTTATTGGATTTGCCAGTGGTCTTGTGAAAACAGTAATTTGGGCAGCAGGGTGACAGTGAGTCCACCGTCAACAAAGGAACTGGGTTCAAGTACTCATGTTGGCAAGCATCAACCCTGTTGATGTAATAAGACACTGAGGCTCTGCTGCCTCTACTGTCATATAGTGACTCTTTATTAAAATGGTATACCACTATCTGTATCTGTATCTGTTTAACCATCTACATTATCCGTATCTGTACTCAGAGTGGGCAGGGCCAAAACCAGAAGTGGGTGGTGCTTAAACCGGAAGTTTGCTGGGTTGACCGGAAATGGGTGGGGCTTAAGCAGTACGTTATTTTAAGCCTGAAATTGATACGGGTTGATCAGAAGTTGCTATATTTATTGTTTTTTTGGAAAACTATTCACAGAACAGTCTCAGAAGCTTCAGATCAATGTTTTTGACCACAACAGTAAATCAGGAGAAAGACTCCCAGCCTTGAGAAGCTACATGGATGATGTTACGAGCATCCTGCAGACAGCCCCATGCACAGCAAGGCTCCTCAAGCGGCTAGATTAGCTAACACTGTGGGCAAGGATTTAGATCAAGCCCTCTAAGTCCTGGAGTCTGTCAATCAGGAAAGGGGCAAGAAACGACAGCACACTGTTCATGGCTGGAGGAGAGAAGATCCATCAGCAACCCATCCGAAGTCTTGGGAGGCAGTATACAGCAGAGCTCTCGGACAGACAGATGGGGAGGGTAGTCCAGAAGCAGCTGACCAAAGGTCAGCTGCTTCTGTACCAGCGGTTGATGTGGCCACTGAAAGTCAGTGATGTTCCATCATCAGCAGCCAGCAGAATGGATGGCATCTCCAATGCCTACATCAGGAAGTGGTTGGGTCTCTCTCGATGCTTCTCAAACACAGGCCTCTTTGGCAAGAACATGCTGCAACTGCCCCTGAAGTCCATTAAGATCAGTTTCAAGCAGGAGAAGACCAGACTCGTAGTGGAGCTAAGGGAGTCCAGAGACCAGACTGTAAAGGGCGCAGAAGCGAACGTCCGTACGGGGCACAAGTGGAAGGCCCAACCAGAGGTGGAACAAGTGATCAGCAAGGTTGCAGCACAAAGAGGTCGTGGGAGGAGCGCAGGTCAGCCGGGCAGGGCTGGGCTGCGGAGAACCTGTCCAGTACTGGTCTAAAGCCACAAGGGAACAGAGGAAGACCATGGTGGTGGAGGAGGTCACACAGGTGGAACAGGAGCGCTACCTTATCAAGGCAGTGTCCCAGGGCAAACAAGGAACATGGACCCGATGGGAGGACACCACAAGCCGGGTAATAAGCTGGACAGACATCTGGCATATACCACAAGCACGGCTCAGCTTCCTGATAAGGGCAGCATACAACACCCTTCCCTGTCCGCAAAACCTCTCCCGGTGGTTTGGAAGCAAGGACGAATGTCCTCTGTGCAGCCAAGACAACGCAGGCCTACAGCACATCCTGGCAGGGTGTAAGGTGGCACTGGCACAGGAGCGCTTCAGACGGTGGCACAACCAGGTCCTGAGGAAGCTGGCAGAGCTGTTGGAGAAATGCAGAGTGGGAACTAACAGTGCTGCAGTTCCCCCCCAGCTGGCCATCCCATTCATCAGGCCAGGCGAGAACCAGCGCAAGTCAGCAGCCAGAATGCCAACAGCTCTGCTTGCCCCTAGAAAGGGATGGGAGATGCGAGTGGACCTTGGCAAGCAGCTCATTTTCCCAACGGAGATCACACAGACAACGCTAAGACCTGACGCTGTGATGTAGTCTGTGGCTACCAAGAGGGTCCTCATCATTGAACTCACTGTAATTTGTAATATTTATACTACTACGATATTTATTTTTTTATGAACTACAGTGAGAAAGTGTCAGACTCAGTACATGCAGCCAAAATAAAATAAAAATAATAAAGTATTTTGTATGTTCAGCTCATGCATGTGTGTACGTGGTGTGTGTGTTAAGACTGTGACTCTGCACCGCGTCCGGTACGAGCAAAGTTTTCCAGCTGACTTTTTATCAAAACCCAGCCGGTAAGAGCGAGCAGATGGTAAAAAAAAAAAAACACCTGAGTGAGTGACAGAGAGGCTGTCCCTGTGTGTGTGTATGAGCGGGGCACACGGCGTAGGGGAGGGTCACTGTGTGTGACTGGCCTATCACACAACGTGGACACAGTCAGCTACCCAATGAGGAGTTTCATTCATCATAAGCATGGATAATGACTCATATTACTCGGATAATACTCGTACTCGGAAAAACTGCTTTATCCGTACCGGATACTCGTTTCAGCCGAGTATCCGGCTCAGCTCTATTAGAAAGCTACAATATGAGGACCTGGGAGCTGCAGCTGTTAAGATTTTAACCACTGAATATTTATCAAATGTCCTTACAATTTAGTAGGGATGCATAAACAAACTCCTTTGTAATACATCCTTATTGGCAATGCTATTCAGGATAATATTCACACATAAAACAATATTGTGTATATTCTGCTTACTTAAACTTAAAAATAAGACTGTTAAGGCGCATTTTTAAGTTTAAGTAAGCAGAATGACGATCACTGTCAGATGCTCCAGTGGATGAGAGAAAAGAGGAGGGAGAGAGAATAGGAGATGCAGTGAGTGGCAGAGTGGTGTGAGAGAGGCACAGAGGAGGGAAATTGCAAAGAATAATTCTCTGCCAAGCTTGACAGATCATTGGGGAACAGTTTGAGCAGCATATATGGCAAGGCCAGCTTGGTTCTCAATGTATTTGAAAAGGTCTTGGTTTTGCATTCATCACAAAACAATGCAACACATTAGATCTTCAGCCAGGTTGAAACAAGGTGACTTTGGCTTTGGCAGCCACATATTCTGGAATGGTCACGTATGTGTGTGTGTGTGTGTGTGTGTGTGTGGTTGGGTGGGTGTGTGTGTGTATCCAGGTGCCATGTGCCTAACAGGGTTAGAATAAGGATGTTCCAATCTGGATTTTGGGTGCCGACAGTGATCAGATTTTTCGCTTATGGTCAGCCATGGTCGGTTTGATAGTAACAGTGGTTGTAGAGAATAATACGGATAAAGTGATGTGGCTCCCGTGATGTAATAGTAAATTATACATGATTTTCGACCAATCAGATTACTTGAACAGAGGCATCTGTTGTATAAATTCAGGTTGCGTATACATCCAAGCTTCTAGCCAGAGACAGGATGATTTAATCATGTGTAAGCTGGTCTAGCAGCTAACAGGGCAGCAGGAGGTGCAGCCAGGTACAACTGAGATTAGGTGAGACTGAGGAAACCCAGCATTGATCTATGGTCATGGATTGGTTCAGCCAGTTTGGACCCCATGGACTGAGTCATGTGGAATGAAAATTGATAAATAAAATCAGTGGCCGATCTATGTGAACATCCTTAGGATAGAACAATTAAAAGAAAAAAAAAGTCTGCTGTTTCACACCTGTTGCTTTTTCACCCCCAACCCCTATATCTGCCTTCAGATACTGTAGATGTGTATATAAATACAAACAAATAAAAAATAAAAAAACAATGCAAATTAAAAAAAACGCTGCAAATAAAAAAGAAAAACGCTGCGTTGCAAATTAAAAAAACGCTGCAAATAAAAACAGTAACTTTTAACTTTGTTCGTTTTTCTTCAGCGTCGTTGTTTTGCGTCGTCTTCTTCTTCTTCTCTCACATAAAAAAAACACCTGTGCATGAGCAATAATAGTCCCTGGTAACTCTCTTCCGTTTTGGCTTTTTTGTTTGCATCATTGCTTTTTTTTATTTGCAATGCAGGGTTTTCCCTTTTTTTGCAGCATTTTTTTTTTATTTGCAATGCAGCGTTTTTGTGTTTTATTTGCAGCGTTTTTTTTTTTTTTTATTTGCAGCATTTTTTTTTTTTTATTTGCAGCAATGGCGGTTCTCGGCCACCGTACACAGGGCTGTATTTAGCAGAATGTAATTTTACATCCATGGCCCAGCTTCTGTTCACAGATCATTTTCCATTGGAAGTTGTGGTCAGTGCTATCAGTTTTGACATTCAAAGATGAGAGGACCATACATCACTTCATCTTGATGGTAGATATCTCATTATACCTAATAACATGAGTTTCAGTGCTGAAAGAGAAATGCAAAATATGATTGTGGGTATATTTATGATGTGTGTCACTGTGCATGTGTGCATGACAGACTTTGAGAGAGAGAGGAGAGCGCTGCCAAGTCATGTAGGATACATTCTCCTCCAGCAAGCCCAGTGAACATTATTAATGGCTTCCCAGCATGTCCAATAGCTGTTTTACTCCCTCATTAGGAGAGAGTGTCACTGCCTGGACCTTTGCTAAAAGGGACCCTGCTGTGAACTGAAACATAGAAAAGACCACTATTTCCTGCTGGGGCCGCCCTTGAGCATCGCTCTTTCTCTATGGACTTCATTTCTTTCTTTGTCTCTGGCCCATCCATCATTGCTTTTCCTGTTTTATCCAGGACCGAAGGAGGACTTCTTAACCCCCTGAACCCCAAACCCGCCGGCGGGATAGAAAGACATGTATTTTTTAAAAAATCGCCAAAATTCAACCGTTTATCATAGCTGGAAGCTTTAAAAACCTATTTTTTCGTCGGAATTTGAATTTTCCGACGGTCCCTGAATGCAACATGTCCGACTTCGGTTTAGCGGTAGAAAAAAGGACGAAACTAAGGCTAAAAAAGTGATTTTTCATTCGAATCATTTTATTATACATGCTTCATTCAAGAATTCGCCAAAAAATAGTCATTTACTCAATCCAGATCATTCAAAAAACAGAAAATTCTGCGGTCTTCAGCGGATCTGAGACATCTTGATTGATTCAGGTGAGCCCAACAGTCGCGTGACAAAAATTCACTGAATTTCAGTGCGTAGGCAGCAGTAGTAACATGGAAGGGCACAAGGCAGTAAAAACGCCTAAGTTAATACAGGTTGGAAAAATGTTAATATTTCAGGAAATAAATCATGTGAAGCCCTACTTTTTTTTCCCTGGAGCAGTGACACTTGTGGGCACCTGAAAAAAATGTTCTGTACATTTATTCCAGTTTTTCTCGATTTTTGTAAAATAAATTATCCAAAAAAATCAGTTTGCCCTTTTTATTTTTTTATTATTTATGGCACTATAACTCTTTCATACTGTGTGAAAGGCATTTTTTAATGGCTTCAGGTGAGAGCCACAGCTGTGCTGTTTCCATAGAGGTGCAGCAGAAAAACAAGCCCACAGTGAGCCAAAATGTGAGGGGAGCAGAAAACACCCCAAAACTGCTTGGGGTTCAGAGGGTTAATTACTGGAGTCATTAAAAGTAAAAACCCCACAAAGAGGCTGCGGAGGCCCTCGCTAATTCTATTCAGACATCATCATCATTCCGTCGATAGGATAGATTGGGTTGTCTGAATATGCCACTTTATAATGAAAAGAGCTAAAAATAACAATTTGCCGTTTTTTAATACTGTGTTTTATCTATTTGAAAACCCAACAAGTATGACTTCTCTTTGTGATGTCAATTCTGTAGTTTTGGTGGTGGCTTGCAAACGAATGTCCTTCGGAATGTCTGTCTTTGGCGAACATCAGGAAATTATTCTTTTCAGTGAACAATTTAGTTTGAATGTGTGTGCGTGTGTGTGTGTGTGTGTGTGTGTGTGTGTGTGTGTGTGTGTGTGTGCGCATATATGCGCATATATCCACAGTGATTTAAAAGACTCATTGCCAGTTATCGCAAACGCTTGATTGCAGTTGTTGCCACCAAGGGTGGCACAACCAGTTATTAGGGTTAGGGGGGCAATTACTTTTTCACATAGGGCCAGGTAGGTTTGGGTAGCTTTTTTCCCTCAATAAATGAAATCATCATTTAAAAACCGTATTTTATATTTACTCTGGTTATCTTTGTCTAATATTAAAATTTGTTTGATGATCTGAAACATTTAAGATTGACAAATGTGCAAAAAAATAAGAAATCAGGGAGGGGGCAAACACTTTTTCACACCACTGTATACACTACTCACAAAAAGTTAGGGATATTTGGGTTTCGGGTGAAATTTCAGGATCAACCTAAAATGCATTACAATCTTTACAGGTAAACTTTTGAATGCACATGTCCAACTGTTCAGTGTTTCAGTACTTTTTGCACAAGTTGCTGTTCTCCAACAAGGAGCTCAACGGCAAAATTCACAACAGGTGTTTGATCCATGAATCGACCAATAAATTTCCTGGTTCAATTAGAATTGGTATTTAAACAGTCCTCCTCATCATGCTGTTCACATTTTGACATCATGAGACCAAGACGACACCTAACAACTGATCAACAGTACCTCGCCATTGCGAGGCTTCAAACAGGATGTTCTCAGACGGAAGTGGCCACTGAGCTTAGAGTGTCACAGAGTGTCATCAGCAGGTTGCAACAGAGATACAGAGAGACTGGAAGAGTCACAGAAAGGCATAGAAGTGGACGTCCTTTGGCTACATCCCACACTGATGACCGCTTCATTGTGAACAGTGCCCTGCGGAACCGGATGATGAATGCCACTCAACTCCAGGCACGTTTAAGGGAGGTGAGAGGCACCCAAGTGTCACGTCAGACCATTCAAAACCGTTTACATCAGCATGGTCTGCATGCTAGACGACCTGCAAGGGTACCTGACCACACCACCAGGCACAGGTGTCATCGTCTTGCATGGGCCAGGGAGCATTTACGCTGGACGAGGGACCAGTGGGCCTCAGTGCTGTTCTCTGATGAAAGCCGATTCATGTTGAGCAGAAATGATGGCCGCCAACGATGTTGGAGACGTCAAGGAGAGCACTATGCATCAGCCACTGTTGTCACCAGACGAGCCTTTGGTGGTGGTGGTGTTACAGTGTGGGCAGGTGTGTCTAGTCAGTACAGAACTGCCCTACACTTTGTGAATGGTACAGTGACAAGCCCATACTACCTGAATAACATCATTAATCCAGTCATTGTGCCCCTGCATGACCAACACAGGCCTAATTTCATCTTCATGGACGACAATGCGCGAGCTCATCGAGGTCGCATCATTAGGGAACGGCTGCTGGAGACTGGGGTACCTCAGATGGAGTGGCCTGCACTTGCTTCAGACCTGAATCCCATAGAAAACCTATGGGATCAGCTGAGTCGCCGTGTAGAGGCTCGTAACTCTGTACCCCGGAACCTCAATGTCCTGAGGGCCGCCCTTCAAGAAGAGTGGGATGCCATGCCTCAGCAGACAATAAGTCGACTTGTGAACAGCATGAGACGTTGCTGTCAAGCTGTAATTGATGCAGAAGGGCACATGACAAGTTATTGAGACATTGACATTTTTTGTTGTGGTATACCGACCACTGTTGTTGGCTTTTGTTTCAATAAATTGTTTGAGATGAGGAAATCACCACTGTATGCTTCTACTTAAATGCCCTACTTTCATGATATAATATCACTGCAGAGGTGGGAAGTAACGAAGTACAAATACTTCGTTACCGTACTTAAGTAGATTTTTGAGGTATCTGTACTTTACTTGAGTATTTAATTTTCTGCCGACTTTTTACTTTTACAAATATCTGTACTTTCTACTCCTTACATTGTCAAAACAGGCTCGTTACTTCTCTCTCCCTCTCTCTCTCTCTTTTTGGTGGGGGCGGGCGAGCTCCTTACCACCAAGAAAAACATTACAACACCTGCACCTGCACCGTACGAGAACAAAAGGCAGAGAAACTCTCCAGCTACAGCAGCGCACTGACATAGATTGTGAAACAAAGCGAAGAGTCGCCACTCCGCTGTATTTTCACTGGCTAACAGCAGCACACTGGCTTAGCTTGTCTATTCAGAGAAGAGGTATCACTTCGGCTTATTTTTCAATCTGTGTTATCACATGCATACTACTGCTCATTCATTGGTAGTTGAATTGTTAGGTCTGTTTGATAAGTAATTTACATTTTTAAAACAAATAATAATTTAACATATTTTTAAATTATTGGAGTCAAGCTTACTGGTAAACATCTACTCCTTCAAGATAATTTATTTATTAAGCTCAGAGAGAATGCCAAGAGTGTGCAAAGCAGTAATCAGAGCAAAGGGTGGCTATTTTGAAGAAACTAGAATATAAAACATGTTTTCAGTTATTTCACCTTTTTTTGTTAAGTACATAACTCCACGTGTTCATTCATAGTTTTGATTCCTTCAGTGAGAATCTACAATGTAAATAGTCATGAAAATAAAGAAAATGCATTGAATGAGAAGGTGTGTCCAAACTATATATATATATATGCTGTGTTTTTCCTTGTTGCTCATGTTTGTGATTGGTCTGCTGCCTCAGACTCCGCCCCTTATACGTGCGCGTTCACGGCTCTTGATGAGGCAAACCTGGATCGACTGAGCGAGTTGATAACCAGCGTCGTGATGCCGGTTATCCCTGATCACCATGATCTCCATTAGTGTAGCCGGATAGGTCTGAGAGATCCAGGGAAAACTGAGCTTGCTTCGTGATACAGGCATCAGCTGTACTGCTACCGGTAGTACTAGCTAAGCTAGCTAATAAGTTGGGTGATTCAGGACTTCTCTCATAAGCGCTGGAGCTCGATGACTGAGTCAAGGCTTGTTTTATTAGTAGTGGACTGGACTGGACACAGCAATCCCGGATTATTAGTTAGACTTTTGTTTGTTAACACTGAGGCGGGGACCTCGCAGAGCACAGATCACAGACACATCACAGATTCACCTGCGGAACAGGTAAGTTATGTGTTGTCATGCTAACGTTATCCGATGGTCTTGTTGGAATACCGGTAACTGTTAGCCTTATTGTAACCATGGTAACGTTAGCTAACGTTAACGTAGATGTCACTTGTTTTATGTTGTTGTGCAGCTTGTGTGGGCGGGCTAAATTAGCTATGGGTTAGCCTATTGTTGACTGCCTGTTCACCTGTTGTACTGTAACCCAGAATCATCATTAATAGTAATATGAGCGGAGCGATTGCGGAGCGGAGTGGAGCGGTATTTAGAGGAATTGGGGTGAGCGATTCGGTGCGAGGTGCGGGCCGAAGGGGTGGTTGGAGCGGGGCGGTGCGAGCGAATTGCCGTTACTGCGTGAGTTTGGTGCGACTATTTCTTCCGCTCCGAACCGCTCACGTACTCTGCTACACACAAGATAAACCCCTTTTACTCCAACAGAAAAACAGCAAAAACTACTACCAGTGCCACAACAAACCTTAAAGGCCCCATGGTGTACACTTTTTCAGGGTTTTATTTTAACTTTTGATATCCCTAGCATGATGTATTTGTGGTTTTGAGTACCGGTGGTCTGATAAATATAGTTTTACAGCTCTGGCAGCACGGTTCGTTTAGCCAATCAGAAGAGAGAATCAGCTCCTCTCCACTGATTGGCTGACTGTTTTCTGAGTGACATATGGTCGGGCCAATCGACTGACATCACTGCGCAATGCATTCTGGGAGGTAAACAATAGAGCGAGAGAAAACGGAGCCAACAAGATACAGTAAGTATTTGAAAACTTGTCGAAAGCGAGTTATTATCTTATGTAAGATTGTCATGGCTACCGCTGAGCGTGATGTTATACAACCGTACGTATTTGAGCCTGACTCCGAACCACAGATGAAGCCGGGATTGTATTGCTATGGTGACGGCAGTGCGCATGGACGCAGCGGCCCCTCCAGGGATCAACAAGAGTGAATGTTTCAAATGTTTTGCTTAACCCAGACGCTAAGGTTGCATAACCTACAGCCGAGAGACTTTACTAAACATCAGGGTAAAGCATGCTGCAAGAAATCAGGCACTCTGCTTTGATGTGGACATACTACGCCAGCACGGAATTTTACCTGTGTCTACACCGGCAGCCACCAGGGAGAGGAGGAAGTGCAAGCGGTGCGAACGTAAACAAAGGAGGGGGAAGAGAGCCGGGATCACATTTACAACCGTATGATCCCGAACCACAGACAGCAGGAGAAACCGAACCACCTCAAATCCGTTTATTACAAGATGTTTCAGAATGGTAAGTTATGTTTGTTAAATATGTTGTGAAGTTGTTGCCTGGGGAGCAGAGGGGTACTGTGGCGTATCTGATCGAGCACTCGGCGCTCGACTGTTTTGACTGCAGAAATCCTGATGCGCGGTGATCGTTGTGTTGTAGAAGTTGAGCGGCCAGTAAAATGAGCACAGGTAGCCACAGCCTCGTCTCCGTGTGTTTTACTTAATAATGTAACCGTAGAGACCCATGGTTCGGACTAAGACAAAGCATAGACCACAACATGGTGTCAGAAGACGGAGTTACGGAGGGAGCCGACGGGCTGTGTGCGAGTCGAAAAAAAAAAAAGGATTAGCATTCTGCTAATGCCGGACAGCTACAGTGCGGGGATAGAGCAGTTCAAGCCACCGTCACAGCTAATACTCACCGGTTATATCGCTGAGAACTGGCGCAGATGGGAACAACGCTTTCGCCTGTACATGACTGCTTCATGTGCGTCAGAGAAAGAGGAGGAGGTTAAAGTAGCCATCCTGCTTCACACTATAGGTGAAGAAGCATTAGAAGTGTATAACACACTCAATGTTGTTCCATCTGGAGATGATATATCGATGGAGGATGTTCTCACAGCTTTCAAAAAGTACTGTAGCCCACAGAAGAATGTTGTGTTTGATCGACATCAGTTCTGGTCCCGTGTGATGTCGGCAGGAATTACAGTGGACAGATTTATCATGGAACTGCGTCAGAAAAGTAAAGACTGTGAATTTGGCTGGAGTGAAGAGGATATGCTGAGGGATAAAGTTGTGTTCAGCATTAATGATCCGCATCTGAAAGAAAGACTACTGGGTGAAAATGGTCTTACACTTCAAAGAGCCATTGACATATGCAGGTCAGCAGAGCTTGCCAAGACACAAATACAGACGATGAAGATGGCCCCTGTCACATGTGATGCTCCAATTGATGCTGTGGAGAAAACAAAGTGGACAAGCAACAGGTTCAACAAGGCCAAAAAACAGACAATAATGAACTGCCAGAAATGCGGGAGATAGCATGAGCCCCGTCAATGCCCAGCTTATGGAGCAGTGTGTCACAAGTGTGGAAAAAATAATCACTTCTCCAAGGTATGTCGCACAGTGGGTGAGAAACGTGACAACTGCAAGACTAAGACTGTGAATAACATTGAAAGTGAAGTGGATTCCTAGTATATTGGCATGATAGACAATAATGAACAAAAAGAAGCGAGCCACAAAAAGGACAGCAAATGGTTTGAAACAGCCAGCATCAGAGGTATGGCAATAAAATTCAAACTCGATACAGGCGCTGAGGCCAGTGTGCTACCCATGTCCATTTTTAAGCGGCTACCTGGTCCCATTCAACTGCGGCCTACAAAGACTGTGTTAATTGCTTTTGGTGGAGCCCGCCTGCCTTCATGTGGAGTTGCATCCCTGCAGTGTAAAACCGCCAGACACACGGCCACTGTAGATTTCCATGTAACCAGACAGGCAGACAAAGTGATTCTGGGAAGTGAAGCATGTACAGAGTTGGAGCTAGTGAAGAGGGTTGAAGCACTCACAACAAAACCCCCACAGCCGCCAAAGCCTCCATCTACCAAACAGGAGCTGATTGAAAGGTATACAGTGGTATTCACAGGACTGGGTGAGTTTCCTGGAGTACATCATATACATGTTGACCCATCTGTCCCCCCTGTGATTCACGGGTGTAGAAACATACCTCTTTCGATCATGGACTCACTGAAACACACACTACAGGATCTGGAGAAGAGAGAGGTGATCAAACCTGTCAACGAGCCGACTGAATGGGTGAACAGTCTTGTCGCCACACAGAAGAAAAATGGTTCACTAAGGGTGTGTTTGGACCCTCGCAACCTGAATGAAGCTGTCAAACGCCAGCATTCTCCATCCCTACACCTGAAGATGTGCGCAGCAAACTTGCAGGAAAAACCGTCTTCACCATCCTGGATGAAAAAGACGATTACTGGCAGATTAAGTTGGATGAGCCATCTTCAAAATTGTGCACCTTTAACACACCATGGGCTGATACCGCTTCCTCAGGCTTCCTTTTGGGATCAAGTCAGCCAGCGAAGTGTTCCAGCAGAAAAACTGTGAGACCTTTGGTGACATCCCAGGTGTGCATATTGTTGCGGACGACATGATAATAGCTGCGTCCTCAGAACAAGAACATGACAAAATCCTTCATGACATGATGGAGAGAGCGAAGGCAGCAAGTGTTCAACAAGGACAAAATACAGTACAAGGTTGACACTGTGAAATGTATGGGACACATAATCACCTCAGCAGGACAGAGGGCCAATGATGCAGAGATCAAGGCAATCATTGACATGCCACCCCCAGAGGATAAACAAAGCCTCCAACGCCTGTTGGGAATGACCAAGTTCTTGGCGCAGTACGTACCAAATGAGGCCTCACTGACGACAGTGGTGTCCACACCAAAGTGCAGCTCTAGAGACTCTAAAAACTGCTCTCACACAGGCACCAGCGTTGAGGTATTATGACCACAAGAAGCCACTTACACTACAAACAGACTCATCAAAGGATGGACTTGGAGCATGTCTGCTACAGTAAGGCCAGCCTCTCTGCTGTGCCTCACAAGCACTCACGGACACTGAAAAGAGGTACACTCAAATAGAGAAGGAGCTGCTGGCCATAGTCTTTGCAGCCAAGAGATTCCACCAGTACATCTTTGGCAGACCAGTGACTGTGCAGTCAGACCACAAGCCTCTGGAGGCCATAGTTAGAAAGCCGCTGAACAAAGCACCAGCACGACTACAAGGCATGTTGCTGCAACTGCAAAAATATGATCTGAACATTACTTACACCCCAGGCAAGCACATGTACATTGCAGACGCTCTGTCACAAGCTACGATGAGCATAGATGGTGACAATGTGAACGAGAACCCCTGTGATGAGAAAGTTGTGTACGCCATGGAGGCCACGGATGCATTGAGTGAGGAGACACTCAACCAGTTGAAAACCGCCACTGCTGCAGACAGTGTACTACAAGCTGTGTGTGAGAAACATTTGAACGGCTGGCCTGCGAGGAGACACAGCCTGGACAAAAGTCGTCACAGCTTCTGGCCACTGTGACACAACATCAGCATCCAGAATGACATCGTCATGACATGACATGAGCTCTGTGTCATACCACAGAGCTTCAGAAAAGTGATCTTGGAGAATCTTCATCTAGCTCACCAGGGTGTCCAGCGCACAAAAGCGAAAGCAAGGAAGGTCCTCTATTGGCCTGGCATGACACGTGACATAGAGATGACAGTGGAGAAATGTATGCAGTGCCAGCAGTTTCAGCCACAACAGCAGAAGGAGCATCTCTAAGTTCCTGAGCTCCCGTGGATGAAAGTTGGAGCTGACATCTTCCAACTGAAAGGTCAGTCTTACCTGTTATTAGTGGACTATCTGACAAAATATCCAGAAGTGCTGAATTTGCCTGATCTAACAGCTCAAACAGTAATCCAGAAAATGGAGTCTGTTTTTGCCAGACACGGGATTCCCAGAGAGCTGGTGGGTGACCACGTTCCTTTTGCCAACTATGAGATGAGGTCATTTGGAGCCTCATGGGAATTCAAGCTCACACACTCAAGCCCTGAATATCCGCAGTCCAATGGACTCTGAAACATGCACTGAAGAAAGCAATGCTTACTGGCACAGACCCACATCTTGTACTGCTGTCACTGAGGAACACACCAGTGACAGGTCTGAACATGACACCTGCACAGATGTTGATGGGACGAGCTCTGCACAGCACACTTCCATGCTCCAGTGCTTTGCTAAAGCAGTCCACCCCACAGCACATACACAGCAGGATACAGGATCTGCAGTCATGCTGGCGTTTCTACCACGACCGTAACGCCAAGCCACTGCCTGCATTGGATCCAGGTACCGCCGTACACATGCAGACACGACGTGGTTGGGAGCCAGCCATAGTGACAGGCCAGAGACAGGAGCCACGCTTCTACAACATGCTGACTCCAGCAGGGAAGACTTTAAGGAGGAACAGGTGACATCTGAGGAGGATACATCCAAGTCTGTTCAGAGACACTAACCTTGATGAAGATTCAGAAGCAGCACACTCTGAGACATGCGAGTCTACTGCCCTGCTACCCCAAGATCCGCCACCACAGGTGTTGCCACCTTTGAGTGTGAACGGTTCATCGGAATACTGCACCAGAAGTGGCAGAGTAGTGAGACGTCCTGTCAGGTTTAGAGACTAGTTCCTGGTCTAGTGACTGAGTGTTTGAGTTTACAAAAAAAAAAAAATAAAAGAAAGAAAGAAAGAAAGACAGACAAGAGTTGATATTCTGTTGTCATAAATGTTTTATTGGCATGTTTATAAAAGAATGCTTCTAAAGAAAGCAGGTTGTTCTGTTCAGAGTTAAACATAAGATGTTTATCTGATATGTTTTCATAGAGATTGGAAAGTGATTTGTTAATATTGGGTAAGTGCTATTCTTCAAGGAAATATGTATTACCAGATTTGGTATATTTGATATTGAGCACATTACAGTTTCATGTTAATGAAGTTAATGCAACTAAGTGCATGAACACATCGCATTCTTGGAAAAGGGGGGTGTGGTGTATCTGATCGAGCACTCGGCGCTCGACTGTTTTGACTGCAGCAATCCTGATGTGCGGTGATCGAATATATATGTTGTGTTGTAGAAGTTGAGCGGCCAGTAAAATGAGCACAGGAAGCCACAGCCTCGTCTCTGTGTGTTTTACTTAATAATGTAACCGTAGAGACCCATGGGTTGGACTAAGACAAAGCAAAGACCACAACAGGTACTGGCTAAGTTCGCTAGCTTGGTAGCTTGTTGGTCGGGGACTTGGAGCTAACTGGCTAAGTTCGCTAGCTTGGTAGCTTGTAGCCCGAGGAGCATAAACAAACTGTCTGAGTTGGCTGGCTTGAGAGTTGGTTACCTGGGGCGGGAAGGCGGGCTGTCAGCGGAGTCACTGACGTAATCATACAGACTGATGTAAACAAACTTCAGGAAGTGCAAATCCACTCATTTTGCAGGGACAGTTTCAAAAAACAGGCTGTATGCACTTCTCCATTTATCATAGGCGAAATGCATGGGACAGTATTTATGTGACCCGAAGACCTTCCCTATCATGCAAAAAAAAACGAAAGTTTCATTTTTCAGGCCATGGGGCCTTTAAATGACATCACCAAAAAACAACACGTGAAATCTCACCCCACCAGCTGCTCTTGTGTCTGAAGGTTACTTAAAAAATATGAAACTGGAAATTAATATGATCATCTATTAAAACACAAGCACTAAGACAATGTAAAATAAATAGCAACCAGCACTTTGCCTTTAAATTGAACACAGCACATGTTAATCTCGGTCTAACCATAGATAACCTTAGCTCACTAGTGAAGAGACATAATCATACCTTGCCACTGTAACTGATACTACTCGTGGACGGTTATGACACTTTACAATAGAAACAATGCGTTCTTGGCAGACTCATATTTTTAATTCAGTCACTGTCTCAGAAAAATCCTATGGATCCTGATATTTACACAATTACAATCCAATACTTTGGGATGCATTTGCACCCTGTTGGACTAACAATCAAATCCTCCCAATTGAAACATAGAGCTTGTTTGACTTTCTAAGAGGGCACAGACGTAATTACATACAGTAAGTGATGTTTTATTTATATAGCACCTTTCCAAAACCAGGGTTACAAAGTGTTTTATACAAAAAAAGAAAAAAAAGAATAATAGCAGAACATAGTCAAAAAGATGAACAGTACCACTTCTAAAAAGAAAAAAAAAAAACAGATCAGTTAATGAATTGAACTGTGTGATCAATAATGCTTGCTCTGGGCTTCCCTTGTTTGCCTTGTGTAAAATTGTGTGTGTGAGTCTTACTGCTGTGTGCCGCTGTCTGTTTTTCCTCCTATTTCTACCTGGTGATGGACATAAATGCGGCCCTATTTCTTGGGTTGCTGGTGCTGGAAGATGTCCAATCTCTCATTTTTATCTTTGTCTCATCTGCTTTCGATTTCATTGTGAATGTCCACGCAACTGTCCACTTTCTTGCTGTATCCTGGCAACTGTTGCTCACTCAGCCATCATGGTGGGGGATCTCTGACTCAGCTCACCTCCAGAATTGCTCCTTTTTTTTCCCAATGAAGTTTTCTTGGGAGTTCTTTCTTGTTATCACTAGGGATCCCACATTGGTGATGAACAGGTTGAATAGGTTACTTAGCTGCCTCTTTAATGCGCTATTTTGTGTCTTGTGCTTGGTACTTGCTCCCTTGTGCTCTATTTTACTGCATTTGGTATTGCATCATTTTGTCCTGTGATTGATTGTGGCTTGTTGATCTAGGCAGGTTCGTTCTCTTTGAGTCCTCCGAGGCATGCTTGTAATGAAAAGCTATATAAACAAATTGACTTTAACTTGGGACCCAACACTGTCTGCCAACAAATGACACTCCCTGACCACCCGAGTTGAATAGCTGAGATAATCCTTGATAATACATTTCCCCTGTGGCCGCTTTGAGCAGATGCCTTGTTTCCTTTCGACTCTGTACATAATGTACCACAGAGGTGTAACTTACCATTTACATAGGAAATTCTTTATTGTCCCAAAACAGAAAAGAAGTGATTGTGCATTTGCTGACAAGGACGCTAAAATCTGGAAAACCTGAGGTTAGGTTATGATTTGGGAGAACCCATCATGCATATCCACTTGTATGTCTGCCACAGTGTGTGACTGCATCAAAGCAAGCTGACTGTACATAAAATGTAATTCACTAATAGTAATGCTCTGAGTATAAATGCTGTTGTGCTGCACAGTCTGGAGTTTAGACAATGCTAATAATTCAAACCCAAACTACCCCACTATGTCCAATGATGTTTAATATTTCACATTCAAACACAAAACCTAAGCTATACCATTTTAATAGCTTTGTCAAGAGGGCCAATTATTTTAATGGTATGTTCTTGCTATATTCAACAGAGTTTGAAGAATACATTTGGCACTGCACTGTAGGCTCAGTGAGCCAAATGGAAATAAGTAATTGCCTGGAGCAGAGAATGTACTACAAAGAGGATGGTAGTCTAGATGTCTATGTTTTTAACCACACATTGCATTATTTACATTGAAGTGCAGTCATATTTCATTTAATGTCGGGAGCTATTTTTAGAACTCTGGGCGAAGTGTAGGCACGAAAGGTTAACGGGGTTCCATGTAATGCTGAATGTGTGTGTGTGTGTGTGTGTGTGTGTGAGTGTGAGTGAGAGAGAGTGAGAGACAGAAGAAGAGTCTAATAGAGAGATATTACAGTGTTTCATAATTGGCTATTCAGAGATGTTATTCATGGGGAAGTTTATTGCGTGCTCCTTTGATGTAAGATAATATGCATTAACAGCCAGGAATGACATCAAAACAAAAAACCTAACACTAAAATTAGGTTCGCTTTGGTTGGTTAGAAAAGCAAGAGCCGTTTGCCAGCGAAGTTCGAGGGCAATGAAAAAGTAGCTGTTTTTGTCCTTTTCCCACCGCAGCTCTCTCGTTGCATCGTCCAGCTCACATGATGTTGTTAAAATGAATAATGTTTGTAGTGCTTAGGCCTGCGTGGCTACATGTATCACTGCACGACCAGCAGCTTCCTCTGAGGCTGCGAAGTCGTGATTTTCTCTTCCCTTCTTAAGTGCTTCATCTTCCAGACACACACCACAGCTCCTCCTCAGCAGCCCAAAGTTTCCTGCTATTTTTGGCCGAGCAGGTGGAGGATTTGGAGTCCTCGCTCTCAACAATAGAATCTTCTGGGCTGATTCAGACTTGTCAGGAGGTTTACTCGCAGTCTTTTTCACAATGGCAGCCGAGTCCCGCCCTCGTTGTTAAAGAAGATAAGTTGTTTTGCTCGCACATTTAATGCCAAAAACCAAAGACCATTGAAAAGGTAAGACACAGCCACTGTGATGTTACCTGCTTGTTTGTCAACTGCGGTTTTGAAGACTCGATTTTGGCATTTTTGCTGTCTTGTGTAGGTCTCATCTACTTTACAAACCTGGAAGTGACTCGGACACAGCACCACACTGCCAGCGTTTAGTAAAATTATGGTTTATCAGTATTGATTTTTGATTGTTAAATAGATTCTGTCCAAACTTTTAGAAATGTGTCTTGCCAGCATACACAGTCATTTGAGTAAAGTTACTTATGTGCTCAAAAATAATAATAATAATAATAATAATAATAATACTAATAATCAGAACTTTATTTGTATTGCACAGTTCATACAGCAGGTGCAACTCAAAGTGCTTTACATCAATAAAGTATAGACAGAGACAAATAAAAGAAAAGCAGAATAATAGATAAAGTAAAAGTTATTAAAACTAGGAGCAAAATCTTAAAATGGATTCTGAAATGAACAGGAAGCCAATGAAGAGCTTTCAGAACTGGAGTCATGTGTTCTCTGCGTTTTGTCTTAGTGAGTAGTCGTGCTGCTGCATTTTGTATCATCTGCAGTTTGTGCAGGGATTTCTTTGGGAGACCAGATAACAAGGCATTACAATAATCAAGCCTGCTTGAAATATAAGCATGAATAAGTGTTTCTGTGTCCTTTTTAGATATAATGTCATACAATGCCACCAAATGCTGCATACAGAAATGCACAGGCCTTTTGGCTGTCACCTGCTTGTAACTTATATAGAGAGATACATCTTAAAATTTGATATGAAATGTTTTTAATTAACATGTGTTAATGAAGGCTGTTGCTAGCTGTAAAACCGGTGAATCTGCATCCAAGGACCAAAATAATTAATGAACATACAATGTGTCCATAAAGTCTCTTTACAATTTAACAAATTTATCATAAAAGCAAATGAATAGACAAATCTGTGGAAATTATTATAAAATGAGGAGTAGATATTGAAGGTTTTTTTTTGCCTCATTTAATACACCTCTATATGGGCACCATTAGCTGCACAAAGTACATCTAGACGGTACTCGATTTCTTGCCATGTTCGCTGTAGCAGAGCCTCATCAGTGGTGGCAATGACATCAGTGATCTTTTGCTTCAGGTCTTTGATGTCCAATGTGATTAAAAACTTTGATAACCACTGAGTACATAGAACAAATCTGATTAACATATCTCAACAATAGATTTTTTAAATTGTATAGAGACTTTGTGGACACATATTTCAGGATTGTCACCTATATGCGCAAGTGTTAGCCCACACTTAATTGTTAATGTTACATTTTCCATAACATGTGTCACATAAAACATAATTTCTGACCCTCCCACAGCCACGGTGTGGTGCCTGCAGAGCAGCAGAGACCCTGTGGACCCGCTGTGGTTTGCTGGATTTTGTCTGTTGGTTTTAACGTCTTCTCCCCTTCTCCTCATTCCCTGTGAGGAGGAGCAGCATGTGTAGCTCAGAGTTTCCACACAGGTGAAGTTCACAGACCCAACTTTAATGTGGGAGGTCCTGTTTCATGTGAATACAACAGTCCTAGTGCTGTCTTCTCATGCACCACCTGGTCCAGCATGTCTAGATCACCTATAGGGAGGCTGTAAACAGACAAATAGATATTGGTGTAAAAAGCCACCAAAAGCACCAGGAAGAAGAGGTGCAGTTACAGGTTAAGTCCATTGCCTCATCTGGCTGAAGTGGACAGCTAGCCAGCCAGTCTGGAAGGGACCAGACCCATCTGTCACCCAAAGCAGACATGTTCCTAATTATGTATAACTTTTAGCCTTAATGTTAATTAAATGACTTACATGAAAATTCACCTCTGGCTCAGTTATCACAGTGTGGTAAATTAGCTACAGAGACCAAAACTGTTTTCTGAACCAGGCTGTAAATAGTAGAGGTGTGCAGAGGCAACATTATTTGTATTGTTGTTGTATTTGTACTTGCTTTTTGGGCAAAATAACTAGAGGTTGGGAAAAAAAGTGGGCGTGGCTCAAATGTGAAAAAATGCAGTGGTCGGTCTCTCTGGTGACCAACGTCCAAGCGAACTCTAGTCAATGGAGATTCCCAGCATGCTTTTGGGCAACGGACATTTCAAGATTAAAGGATTCAAGGATTCAAGGAACTTTATTGTCATACCAGCTCACATTTACACGTTAGTGGTACGAAATTAGAACTCAGGTCCCAGTATAAGCCTAAATAAATAAAGCAAGGCAGCAAAGCAAAAAAAAAGAAAAAAGAAAAAAAAAAGAAATGTAAATATAAAATATATAATATGTAAGTATGAATAGTATATATCAATTATAAACAATATGTATAAATATAAACAGCCTATATAAATGTAAACAGTGTATATATAATATTAACAGTGTGTATGAATAGATATAAGAAGCATATATAAATGGACCAAGTGACAGAACCCAACACCCGCTACTGGGATTCAGGAACTGTTAGACTTGATACACAAACAATGCTGAAATTAGCTTATGAATGATAAACACGCATGTTAAAGTGATTTGTGCAGGAAAAAGGGAGAAAGAGAGAATGAGTTGGGAGAGGGTGGGAGACTACAGAGCATGGCTCGAGTTCAACAGTCTGACAGCTGCAGCCCAGCTCATTTTTTGGCTCATGTGTCCTGTTTAGTCATTTAGTTTGTATGTGTATTGTTTATCATGCGGTCTGTGTGTGGTGTTATTAAGTTTAGGGATGGTTTGACATTATTTGTGTACTGTGACTGTTATTGTCTATTCTTTTGGTGTACCTCCATCCACTATGCATTATGTAAAGGTTGAAAGTTGAAGTCCCTTCTCACAAGTAAACCTAGATTGGCAGCTTTGGCACTGTTAAGTTTCCTTGCTGTCCCTTCAGTTGCCATTTCTAAAAAACGAATGAGTGGCAACAAGTATTTGGTGTGGAAAATGGGCAAATTAGGGGTGTGTCAACTTCCATTTATGACTGATTGTGGGAGTGGGCATGAGGCTTGTGCACATGAGATTTAAAAAAACAGAACAATGCATACACATGGCTTTGTAAATCGAACAAAAATAATGCATGTGCATATTTCTGGCTTTGTGCGTTACAGTTTCAATCATGAATCTACACAGAGTTTTATGCGTCTGTCCTCTGGAGCGTGCTGCTTGCCGAGAACCTGACCATCGTTTAAGTAATGTGTGCAGCCCAGCATTTGATCGCCTCAGTGACCTTGACAAAGCTGTACTTTGTGTTAACCACTGACAATACACACAAATCTGGTCCACAGGGAGCTAAGGAGGCTGGATGCCATAGATGAATGGATAGACACTACAAGTAAGTTTCAAAATCCCTTTAGTGATATTGTGTGAATTATTACAGGCAAGCATGTAAAATAAAATAAATATCTGTCAATAAAATAATGTGCAGATGGGTGCAGAGAGGTTGAGTTGAAACTACACTTTTTTATTATCTATACTAAACTAGACTACATGATATTGTCAATGTTTATATCTTGTAAATGTCAGTCACAAGCCTAATACAGTTAAAAATCTAATATGCATGTGAGTCCTGGCCTAATTATACGATATCTTTGTTAGATGTTTTCTAAGTGAACTAGCATGTTGTCTAATTAACCTTTTACTACCAGCTGCAGCTGACAGGTGTGAGTGTATCATTAAAACAGATATAGGCAGCATAAGCACACACACATACACGTCTGTCCTGACTGACAAGCCTGCTTCACAGAAGGACAAAATATGCTCTGTTTGGCTAAGAAAAAAAAAAGTGTAGAGGACAGATCAAAGACAGATGCATATGTAGAAGTGCAAAGGATTTAGTGGACTGAGCTCCTGATTTGACATATAGGAGGTCTTATCCATGCTGATTATTTCCTACTCTTTTATGTTTACTGTGCAAGATAAAAGTGTGTGTGTGTGTGTGTGTGTGTGTGTGTAAAAGTGCATTCCAACAATTCTGTGCTGTGAATTCACAGTAACAGCTTTTTAAATACCTTACACGTCCTGCTCTTTATTAAACTTCATTGTTCTTTAAAGTGTTTTCCTTACTCAAGCACTTTTGCACTGTGTCTGCATTGTATTGCATAATCAGTAAATGGCTATACCTACCACTCTCATTGTTGTGTTTTAGAAATAAAAATCGACGCTTGTTTGGTAGTTTAATTTGAGGTTAAATTTTACAGCATGATATTTATTTTCCTGACATTGGGTACACTGGGTTATTAAACTGTTGTGGGTGCAGATATCAGCATCCATAGGCATTTTTGTTATCAAAATCACTCTTCTGAGCTGTTCCATTGCCTCCCTGAAATCTTCTTTACTTCTTTACACCTGGCATTAATGCAGTGTTTCATATGAGATATGTTAACAAATAAAGTTCCACACACAGATCCAACTTGGAAAAAACAAGCAAAACAAACAGCAGGCAGCTCATATTTTAATATACAACCAAAAATGGACTCAGGACTCATGGGCTGGAAACAAGAGCGACACGGTGTTTACTGTCAGTTTTAAAGGATGGAAACTGTTACATGTAGTGGAGCAGGAGGACTCAGATGCAGGAGCTGAGGCAGGCCACATCGAAGAACACAATTATTTATTAAGAAACTCAGGGAGCTATGGATCACTAGGAACCCTAGGAGCATGAGCATAACACATTGCGACAACAATGACTAGACCAAGACTGAATGGGGAAACAAGACTGAAATATACAAGAAACTAATGAGGAAACACACCTGGGGAAGGGGCTGTAATACAAGACAGGAGAACACAGTGGATTGGCTGATGGAGACACTGGGGAAGGCGCAGAGTAATCAAGGATAATAAGTCAAACTCAGGACAGGCGTGGAAAGCTGGGAAAGGCAAACAAGACTGACACAGAGGGCATAGGAAACCACACCAAAACACAAGGAAAACAGTGGGAGCAAAATTCAAAAACTCAGAGCCCTGACAGGAAATGTTACAAGAGAAAGTGTCATGCAACTATCAAAAATAGTTTGAAAGAGCTGTGTGTAAAATATGGTCCCGATTGAGACGCTTTAGGAGGAAGAAATGGCTTGATGGTGGTGTTATGGATGATAAAATGTGGTGTGAAACACTTCTGGGCCCGTCCCAAACAGGCATGCAAAAACTGGCTGCTCTGTCATCAAGCATTTAGCAATTGCCTCACTTCCTGTTTGCATTCCTGTTTTCACTGTCAATTTCACTTGTTTCACAGCCACATGGTTAACAGTATCAAAATAATCGGAGAGATTGCCATAATGTATGATGTGTGCATGTGTTGTGTGTGCAAAATGTTATAGAGACTAGATCAACAATGAACAGAAGACGATTTGCATATAATTCAAAATGGCAGGAACTGTCAAGGCTGACATGAAAGTGGAACTAATACAACAGTGTGTGCATCCAGCCCACGTCGAGCACAGGTGCAGAATGGAATCAGGCCCTGCACCTGGGCCCATGTTCACAAAACATTTTAAGGCGAAAAGTAGCTCCTAACTCACCAATTTAGGAGAAAATAATGGGCATATCAGCCCTAATTTTAGAACTCCTAAATTTCTCTGCTAAGAGAATTTCGCAAAGCTTCTTTGCACTAAAAGTAGCTCCTAACTCTGTGACAAGTTAAGGGTAGTCAAGAGGAAGTCACTAAGAGCAACTCAGACAGGTTATGCTGGTGTCAGAATGGCCAAGCACAAGGTGATAAAGATTTTGGTGCAGAGCCTCCTCCTAATAAATGCAATACAAGATAAAAACATAAAAACATTAAAAACAGTTTACAAGTTAATATAATTTGAGGATGGGTATCAAAGTTTAGTATAGCATTTGTTAATTTTTCCATATGCTAAACAGATTGAATGATAGAGAGTAATACATTATAATCTCGAGTATTTACAAATAAGTGGCTGATATGTCGCCTGTTGCAGATGTTTGGCGCTTTAACTCTGCAGTCTCTGTCCTCTGTCCTCGCCTGAGACTGGAGTGTGGGTGATCAGTGGGAAAGCTGCATTGATCTGAAGAGATATCTCTTCCCATGCTTCTTTTTTGCATCTTGATGTCACCCCCTGCTCCACTTTTCCCTTTAATGATATCCTTCCTCTGATGCACAAGTTGTGCAAGAAAGAGGAGCTGCTCTTGCGTCCAGTTTGGCTTTCGCTTTCTTTTGGAGAGCACAGCTTCAAATGTTTTATCAGCCATGGCCACTGTAGTATCTAGATAATACTTGAAAGGCTGCTTTTATACATATTTTCTAATTGTTTAACGAGATACAGATGCGTAAGAGGCTGCTGACAGTTACCTGAACATGTGCTTGATTGATCTTTATGTTCTTTGTTTCATGTTTAATCAGAGAAGGCTCCATTTTTTATTTTTAGATCTTTATTAAATATGCCAAGAGCATCATTATACCTCTTTCTGCCATATTTCTAAGATAAGATCAGTCACAAAGACCCATTCCCTGTCAACCAATCACTGCAGGCCAAGTAAGTCAACCTGTTCCAAAAACATGACATCATCCACAGCAACGGGGTCGACCCCACCCCTTTCTCTAAGCTTAAGAGTTTGCAAGTTCCTTAGTAAAAGTTGGTCTCAGCAGCTTTGTGAATAACTTTTAAGAGGAAACTCTTCGTTAGGAAGTTTTAGTGACATTTAAGACTACTCTTAATGGTAAGATAAGATATTTTGTGAATACAGGCCCTGTCTTTTTCTCAAGGCAATGAGAGAAGAAGGCAAAGACTATAGGGTCCTCTTCAGATTTGCCTGACAAAGACCTTTCAGGAAACGTTGCACTAATGAATACTGTGAAGCTTTGATTTTCTGTGTGTGGACAAGGCTGACATGAAAACTACAATGTATAAAGGATTCATAGCATTCAAAGCATTAATTTGCGTTGAATCACAGAACCTGAATAAAAACAGTGCCACTTTCTGGCTGATTGGGCAAATTTGATTGCTGTGAAATGAAGCATTTATGCAATTTCTTATTAATTTCTTAGTCATCAACTTAATTTATATGTCAAGGCCCAGGACATAGAAATATCACAATTTAAACTTTCAGTTTTGTAGGAGAAATTTATCACTCACACTCGCACACATACACACGTTTACTTATCTCACTCTGGGGGATATTACATAGACATATTCATTTTCTTGAGACCTACCCTAACCCCAACCACAACAACTACATACTTGATCCTAACCTCCCGTACGTATGATGTATGATGTATGATACTGTTGGTCCTTGCAAAATATAACCATTGCAAATCGCTTGTACCTCTGAAATTGGAGAAGCAATAGATAACCTAACCCTAACTTTCACCTGAACGCCTCACCCAAACCCAGACCCTCTCCCTAACCCTTAACCCCATCCTCATCCTCATCTGAATCCTCACCCCCTCACCCCACATCATGTGTAGTTTATCTGACAGGACTTGGGCCCTTATTTGGTGCAACATGCAAAGACTAAAGGGAGGAGGTGATTCCATAAGGCTGGACCAAGTCTGACAGCTCCCGCCACCCAGGTCCAGGCATCAGGGTTTGCCAATGGTTTCATGTTAACTCTGAGCTGCTGTCGAGGTGTGTTGTTTTTCAGGGTTTTAGCAGATAAGACACGGACGTGGGCCAGAGCCTTTTCTCTCGAAAACTTACCTGACATGCAGCCCATGCAACCGAAATTGGAGATGGGTTTGGTGTGAGCTATCGAGTGTATCATTCCTAGCACCTAACCTTAACCTAACCATAACCCCAACCTTAACCTAACCTTAACCTAATCCTAATCTTAACCACTGACTCCAAAAGGCAGCTTTTTCCAAATGAGGACACAGCTTTTGTCCCCAATTGGACAATCCATGCCCAATTACCAGTCGTGTGTGTCCCTGAAAGTAGTGAAAAGCACACACACACACACACACACACACACACACACACACACACACACACACACACACACACACACACACACAGGCGTCTGCGAGGTTGGCCTGATGCATGGAGTGAAGCCAAACAGAGTGGTCTGTCACACTTTGGGATGCATCCAAAACATCCATCTGAAATGTTGCTGTTCTCACATCAAAAGAGGCATTATCCTTCACTACGCTGCCGTCTTCATCTGTGCACCACCGCCAAACGTTTTGATTTTCCAAACTCTGGGAATTAGACAAAGTCTAGAGCCCTGTTCAGAACAGAGGCTGAACAAATGCGTAACCCACTTCCTTTTGGCAGCCAAGCTGAACACAAGTGGCAGCGGAGCCAAGCTCGGCCTGCAGCTTTCAGACCTGCAGCAACAGTTTTGGTGTTCAGGGAATTTTCCCGGTGTGTAGCATATAGATTTCCCAGAAATACAGAAATATACATTGTAGAAATACAGAAAGTACATTGACAGTCATATTTGCATTACTTCATCAGAGGAACATACATATTCACATACTGCACAAGTATCTTTGTGTGCACTGTTGTGGTGCACTGATGTAAATCTTTAAAAAAAAAAAAAAAAAAAAAAAGCATTATGCATTGTAGGATGATTTTATCTGTTTTTATCAAATTGGGTCTTTTACTGAACACTTGTCACAAAAATAAATAAGAATAGTACAGCCAGCCAAGCTGTCAGCATTGTTTCTATAGAAACAGCACAAAAGATGAGACGTGGAATGTTTTTGTCAAAGTTGTTGGCAGTATAATATAAGTACAGCCTGTGCAGTGAATTTTATTGATACACTTCTTGTCCAACTGGGAATTATTACTTATTATGCACTTATTCCATTACGCCTCTTCTCTGAATAAGTTAGCAGCTAGCAGTCCACATTCTGTGCTGTATGCGAAATTATGATGAGATCAGCAGGGGAAATGAAAACATTGAGTTATTGGTTATAACTATTGTAATTGTTTTACTGTCATCTGGATGATTACTGATTTTTTATGATTGATTGATTTGAGTGAGTGATTGCCTGAGTAATGGGAGAGATTCATCTTAACAGTCTAGATCAGGGGTGTCGAATCAAGTGCCATGGAGGGCTAAGAGGCTTCAGGTTTTGTTCCAACCACGAACTCCACCAGGTGATTTCACTGATCAGCTCAGCTTGAAGCAGAGAGGAGGAGCCAATCAGTGAAATCACCTGGTGGAGTTTTGGGTTGGAATGAAAACCGGCAGCGTCTTGAGCCTCCATGGCACATGGTTCGACACCAAGGTCCTGTGGTTATGTATATGCTCCTGCACCCCCAAGCAGAAATTTCAGATCATCATCATCATCATCATCATCATCATCATCATCATCATCATCATCCCTTTATTTAATCATGAATGGCCCTTGAAGGCAAGCTCTCTGTTTTTGAGGACACCCTGCATACACAAAGCAAACATAATACAAAAGATTAATTATGGGGGGAAAAAACAATAAAATAAATAAATAAATAAAATTCAATAAAAGGCAGCAATGCAATAAAACATACTAATAAATAACAATAACAATAGTAAAAGAAAACAATAAAACCATGCAATTATTAGTGGAGACACAAACATTCAGTAAGAAATTTGAATAGTGTAAAAGAGATCAACCTGTGCCGTTTTAGTAATCTCTGCACACTGCTCCACTTGTTAGGAGCACGGCTCTTGAAAGCGAGCTTCTCTAGGTCTGTGCTGACATGATGACCCTCTAGGATTAAGTGTTCTCATGCCCCAGTACAGTGTGACATGGACTTCTATGTAAGAAGACCTGAGCGATACTCCCTAAGTATTCCAGTAAAAGCTTGATAGATAAACAGAAGGCAGTGTCGCCCCGTCCTCACTGTCTGCCAACAAGCCCTCTCATACAGTAGACAGAAGTGAGTCCTGAAGGAGCCCCCATCCAAAATGGATAAGAAGGTAGACTTAACAGGTTGCTTTCTTCAATTCTGTGTAAAACATGTCATATTTCTCTAAAAGTGACAGTTTTGTAGTGCAATTGCAAAAAACAGTCACATTAACAAATGATCAACAATAATAAAAAGAAGCCTTGCAGCCTGATCACACAGGATTGTGTTTAGCAGCAGAGAGCAGCCTTTTCTCTGTGGTTTCCATGTCAGAGACTTGCTGCTTTTGCATTGCTGGGCATCTCAAGTTTTTTTTGGCTGTGAGTGCCTTTCATTTTCATTTTGTTTGTTTGTTTGCTTTTTGTTTTCTCTGCTGTCCAATTGGATCAGTGGAGAGGCAGGACTGAAGTTGTGACTGAAACATGCAGAGAGAGTCACTGTGCTGCAGTGAGTGCAGGTCTTGACACTACTTAGTGCTGCATTTGACATGTCTTGCCAATTTTTTTTGACATGAATTGTCATTTTTTGATTTTATAATTTAACTAAATTATGTCAACTTTGCTCGAGCTGGCTCAGCAAACAACAGCTGGTTGAGTGGCAGCCCGCTGTCAGCTGATTCTGGGATCGTGTCGTATCAACGGCACTGAAGGCCCTGCTCCTCTCTGTAGGCTGCAACAAAAAAGTCGCTGCAGCTTGTTTTACGATGTTCAGCTTTGAAAACACATCTTGTGAAATCTGCTCTTTAAGACCTCTTCAGTCAAGCAGAAAAAGGCACATTTATCTTCAAGCCTGTGATATTTTCTTAATATAAATTATACAGAAATAGAACCACTGTAAGCATGAAAGGCCACTCATCAGAGACTTTAAAGTACACCATTGAATTAAGGCCAAAAGCACAATTGATGCTTTGAGCTTTTAATAGACTACATCACAAATCACAACTGGCTCCATCAAGCTATTCAAAAATACTCATTCACCACCAAAAGCGTATAAAGAAGTTACCTCTTAAATGTGAGTTCATTAAATTTAAATTTCCTGAACAAACCTTGTGTTTGAAAGGTCAAAAGTTAAATTATTTACAAAGAGTGGATGAGTTTTGAATTTGATTACTTGGAGCTTAGAGTATGTAAACACATGAATTTCAGCCAGTCCCTACCTAGCACAATATTTTGAAAAAAATCATAAAAGTAGTGTGGGAGCAAGTGCAGATAAGTGTGTGGTAACAGATCACCCATCGATCACCTGCAAAACATCTGCTTTATCACCACTGGTTGAGGTGAGACCAGAGTTGCATCATGGTGGATTGTTTCAGCCCACAGAGGGAGCTTCACAATGATGATTGCAACCAGATGCAGCCATTCATTTGAAGCCAGTTGAAATAAAAGGCAGAGAGTAGGATTTGTCTGTGCGGTTTGTAAAGACAACATTCAAATTTGGCCCCACCTTCCTGGCTAAACTAACTGCCGGCAGCGAGTTTTTGGTTTCCAAGGATGGCCACAGAATGAATGCTGTCGCCATCCTAGGAAAAAAAATTTTCCTCCGGCACCTGCCTGTCCAGCAGAAAACAGGTTAACACTGCATCACTCTTCATCCTCATCAATTTTCAATTTTCAATTTTATTTATTTATATAGCCCAGGATCACAAATTACAAATTCGTCTCAAAGGGCTTTACAGAAAGTACAACATCCTCTGTCCTTAGACCCTCACATCAGATGAGGAACAACTCCCTAAAAAAAACCCTTTAACAGGGAGAAAATAGGAAGAAACCTCAGGGGAGCAACAGAGGAGGGATCCCTCCCCAGGACGAACAGACGTGCAATAGAAGTTGTAAACACAGAACACAAACAATAAAAGATATATAAGTATAAGTGTAACAACAGTTGGCCGATGAGGGACAAGGACACCAAGGGCAACCAGATGCACCGGAGCAGTCGGGGACCCGAGCCACACAACCACCAACTTCATGAAGACCTGAGTGAATGATAGACAAAGCATGCACTCGGGCAAACACACATCAACCATTCACACACACTCACACAGAGACAAAGGTGCAACATTAATTGTCTGCAGAAGACAGATAGAAAACTAGCTCCGTGAGAGGAATAATCTTGTCGGCAGGTGAGTGCTTGGGTTACTTCACTGAGAACCGAGAACCAGCCCACCATACCACTAACTGTTCAACCATAAGTTAGGCTAAAGAGATGAGTTTTTAGTCTAGATTTAAAAGAATCAACAGATTCAGATTGCCTAACAGCAGCAGGGAGGTTATTCCACAGCAGTGGGGCACGATAGGAAAAGGCCCGGCCACCTGCTGACTTCTTAATCCTAGGTAAGCAAAGCAGCCCCGCATTTTGAGAGCGGAGAGCCTGCGATGGAATGTAGGGTTTAAGGAGATCTGAAAGATAAGATGGGGCAAACCCATTTAAGATTTTGTAGGTTAACAGAAGCACCTTAAAGTCAGATCTAATATGCACAGGAAGCCAATGAAGGGAGGCAAGAATTGGAGTAATATGATCAAATTTTCTAGTTTCTAGTTAAGACCCTAGCTGCAGCATTTTGAACCATCTGGAGACTTTTGGTGCTGGCCTGTGGGAGACCTGAAAACAGCACATTGCAGTAATAAAGTCTGGCTGAAACAAATGCATGAATTAAGGTCTCTGCGTCAGCCATGGACAGGGAAGACCGAATTTGTGCTATATTACGTAAGTGAAAATAGGCAGTCTTGGTGATATCCTTAAGATAGATAGATAGATAGATACTTTATTCATCCCGCAGGCACATTAATGTGCCTTAATGTGCCTGTCAAAGGATAAGCATGGATCAAAAGTAACACCGAGATTTTTGGCTGCCACACTTTGTAAAATCACACAGTTGTCAAGTAGAACTGTTAACTCTCCTTCAGCTCTCACCAGCAGGTGAAAGTCAACCCCAGATTCACTCTCATTGTGGAATGAGTTTTATCTGTTTGGTGTTTCGCCTCCCTATATTTCCTTTCTTCCACAATTCCTGATATTCATATCTTCCTATTGGATGTCGTGCTATCAATCTGGCTGGTTTTTGGCTGGGAGCTACACACCCGCTGCCCAAAGGCTGACGCAGAGGACAATGTCTCTATAGATACACACACCAACACACACATCTAGTGGCTCATACATGATGATTGAGAGCGATTATTTTTGTATGAATCTATACATTGTTTTTAGGGAAATTGACCTTTTTTGCCACCAGTGTGATTACATTCATTGGTCTTTGCCTACAAATACTATGTACTGTGCTGTAGAGATACTGTGTATCCAGCCTATTTCGACTGGCAGCCACCAGGCCACATCGGGCCCAGAAGCAACTATTTTAATAGCAATTTTGATATTTTAATAGTAATATTGCAGTAGAAAAAAAGTACTTATTAACAGCAACATATTGTGTAGCCTAAATAATTACAGTACTGTGGTCCAAAATCCGCAAGCAGTCAGAAGGCAAAACCAGCATGAGAAACTACTCGGATATCTTTCACAAATTAATGTTTTCTCATTACTTTTCAAAACAACTAGTTATTGACACACATATATAGCCAAGTGGTCGACTGAACATGTGTCTCGGTCAACCCTGAACATAAAACTGACAATGAACTAACTGTGTGTGTGTGTGTGTATGTGTGTGTGTTTGTGTTTGAGAGCGAGAGGAGACAGGGAGGGATGGAGATACTGGAAGAGAGAAAGTGTTGGTTGGTTACTGTTATTGCCACTTGTTATGATTCTGCACATTGATAGGTCTTTTTTATTCTCTTTCCGCACTTTGTGATGTGTGTGTGTCAGATTCCTTTTATTATTATTATTATTATTATTATTATTATTATTATTATTATTTTATTTCAAAAGTGGAACAACATGTGCCTTTACTGAAAGCTTAAAAAAAAAAAAAAAAAAAAAAGGTTTTCAGTGGGCTGCAAATGTCTGGCCCTGCTACATTTTCTGGTTTAAAATCTAGACCAACTGCATTTATATTTGAATATTTGTATATACTACATATTATGTCACATATACTGTAGTGTATATTGTATTAAACTTATATTTGAAATCTTCAGTTCCCTGGTATTCTACATAAGCATATCTCCTCTGAATGTAGGCCCTGGCAATGTCTCTCATGCTGCCTCACTTGCTGGTAGGTCACTTCTCACCACCATTTTCTGCTCCTTAAATGTGCAACACCTACACTCATGATGCCAAAGAGTGCAACACCCACACTGATGACACACACCAAGGAATTGCTAATGCTAATTCTAGGCACTATAGGGGAGAGTGGGGTAAGTAGTGCCAGTTTTTACTTAAAGTGCCTTTAAAGCGAGGGGATTACAGTAATGCCTCCAACTAAAATATGCACATATAGTTTAGGATGTTGTGCATCCCTGGGAACAATCACTTTGGATCTTATATAAACTGTTTGAGAAATATAGCTTTCGAAAAAAAAGTGGTTTTGTGGCACAACTTGCCCCTGGTGCGGGGTAAATTGTGCCATTAGAGAGAATACACTGGGGTAAATTGTGCCATTGATAATTGAAGTAAAACAGATCATTTTAATCTCACAAATGATAATGCTATATAAAAGCAAAACAAATTCAATACAAAATTATTTATTTAACCTTTATTTATTATTTTAACAAGATCACAGGCCATTTTTCTATAACGAGGCCCAGCGCCACATGAACACATACCCAGAACAAAATAAAACTTCCAAAATGAGCACCTGCAAATCATCTTCATCTGAATCTGAATAGTTTTAGTGATCAAAGGTAAGAAGACAATGTACAATAACAATAAAATACAATAAAGTAATATATAGTATATAATCACAGGTTGTGCTACTGGCACAACTTACCCCAAGGCCCTTTGGCACAAATTACCCCAAGCCCACCATTTTGAAAAAAATGCATCCCCCAGCTGTTTTGAGCTAACATCATGCTAACTGTATAGACTCATGGTGTAGCTTACTAAAGTACTAAAACCTGTGTGAACTGTTTTCAAAGTTTTCTATAATTGTTCAAACACAGCAATCAAAAAACCTTGATTATGGAAATGTGTCTCCCTTCTTTGCAGGATGAGTGAAATGGATGCCTCTTCAAAAATATGTGGTCACATAACCAACTTCTTCTATAGTTTTCTAGATAACAGGGGTGGCACTACTTGCCCCTTGGCACAAATTACCCCACTCTCCCCTACATTTAAAAAGAGAATTACACCAATAGTTCACCCAAAAAAACTGGTTGTTATTGTTATTGGTTATTGATTGTTACTCATCTTCATGTCAATGGAAATGTGCATGTCAATATAATATATAGCGAATAAGCTGATACAGCTTTTGTTACTCAATAAAAGAAGTGGCCAGGTCCCAGTTCTTAAATGTTTACAAAAGGGCTGGGCTGCCCCGATCGTGTGCCAGGGCTTGGTCCTGATTGCGGCGTCCTGGGTTGGGGTGCAACCTCAGGCCCTTTGCTGCATTTCGTCCCCTCCCTCTCCTCTGCCTTTCCTGTCTCTCTCTACTGTGGCTGTCAGGTAAAGCAGAAGTTCCCCAAGAAAATAATCTTAGACAAAAAATGACCATAAAATTATTCCAAACAGCTTGTTCAGCATAAAGATGTAAAAACCAAATTACTGTACTGGGGTCCAAAAGCCTGATATTTAAACTGGGAGGTTTTCTATCATTAGTGTCAGTGTTGCATATTTTCAGAGGAGAAAATGATTGAGAGAAATGACCTATCAGGAAGTGGAACAATAAGAAAGGAGGCTGCCAGTGTCCAACGTCTCCAAAGGTCAATTAGACCACTGAGTACATTCTTTCATTTGGATGAGACAAGATTATTATGTTAACTTATGGGTCTGAATCTGGCACAGGACCTCTGTTAAATGTCTTTGCCCTGCCTCTCTCTCCCAAACTTTTCCTGTCTCTCTTTTCTGTGACCTATCTAATAGAGGCAAAATGCCAGAATACAAATAGTGTACTAGTATATATTATGTATCTAAAAAAGGAAATCCTGAAGACCTTAATATAAGAGGTTTATGTACCTCCATTTCTCACTCTCTCACCACAGACCAGTACCCTGCTCAAAAGGAGGTAAAAGGGAAAAAAAATCAGTGTCTTGACTGGGGCTTAACCATGAAGTGCTTTTAAAAGTAATTACTAATACTGTAAACACAACTATAAACTCAACAGAAAGCCAATATAGAGAGGCCAAAACAAAAGTAATGTTCTTCAATTGGGATTGCTCCAGTCAGTCCATCCATCAGCAGGATAACTCAAAAAGTACTGGACAGGTTTGCATGAAACTTGGTGGGGACGTTGCTCATGGGCCAGTGAAAAAGCAGCCAATCAGCCTTAAAGCGTCATGGCAATGGGTGTGTGGTGGCACAAATGGGGCCTTAGATACCAAACACATCCATATAATGTCACAAAACCTGGGAGGGAAGGTAGTCAAGGGTCAGCGAACAAGTGATAAACTTTTAAGCCAGTCAGCCTGAAGAGGCCATGGGAACGGGCAGCGCTTACCACAAACAGCAATTTTAAAATGCAGACAGGTTTTCAAAAGCATCCACACATCATAAAACACAGTGGGAAGGCTTCTCATGGGTTAAGGCAGGGCTGACCACCTTTCCAAATTGACTGGCCACAAGGGACGTGTCCCATGACAACAGCATCCCCCTGATATTATGTGGCTTAGCACAAACAGGGCATCATTTCCAAACACATCCACCTAAAATCATGTCATTTGTTGGGGCCGTTAGTAAGGGGTCAAACAGCACTGACAACCTTTTCATGCTGATTGGCTGACAGGGGCAAGTACTATGGAAACAGCATTACAGAATGATGTGTGGCTTAATGCAAACAAGACCCTTCCAGTTGTGACCTTGGTGGAAGTCTGCACTCTGCTGAGTGCCTTCTTGCTTGTATTTTATTTTGCATTCAAAATGTATTTTGCATTAAAAAAGCAACATTATCTGTATGTGTTCAGTGTGAGGAGGAGTGTGTGGAGGAACAGCTGCAATGATCCATGACCAGGATATATTTCTCTGTTGCATGCAAGACCCATGGTACCTGAAACATCCTCCAGAGATATCATTCAGTTGTGTGTGTGTGTGTGTGTGTGAGTGTGTGTGTGTGTGTGTGTGTGTGTGTGTGTGTGTGTGTGCGTGCCTGCGTGCGTGCGTGCGTGTGTGTGCGTGCGTGTGTGTGTGTGTGTGTGCATGTGTGTGTTTGCATGTGTGTGTGTGTGTGTGTGCATGCGTGTGTGTGTGTGTGTGTGTGCATGTGTGTGTGCGTGTGTATGTGTGTGTGTGTGTGTGTGTGTGTGTGTGTGTGTGTGCGTCTGTGTGTGTGCGTGTGCATGTGTGCCAGCTTGTTTGTGGCTATGTGTCATGCATTGCAACTTATGCATAGCTGTTTCCCCTTCTCATGTCCTCCCCAACTTCGTCACCTCAAGGATGCAGCCTTCTATGACATCACTCATTAACTTACCCATTACACACATGCACACACACACACACACACACACACACACACAATAAACTTTTATGTCTCTCCCAATGCAGCATGCACTCCATGTTAAAATTATCCTATATCTTCCGTTATTTATTTTGACCATTAATAGGTTAATGGAGTGGCATGGCTGAATGAACTCCAACTCATGAGCATTGTTGTTACTTTCATATGTAAAAAGGCCTTAATAGCAGCAAGCAAGTAATGAATGCTATAGTTTTAAATGAGAAAAAAAAAAAAAAAAAATCCAGCCAGTGCCAGTCAGCAAATGTTGCAGCCCAGTAAACAAAATCAAATCTTTTTCAAAACTTTTCTTGGCACAAATCTCAATATCACTCTCTGTGGTAAATTGTGTGCTTTGTACCAATGGTCTTGCAAATTGTGTGTCCATATTACATTTATCTCAAAAGGACCAAAGCATTGAGTGTGCACAGCATGAAAGGTTCTATAAATTCTTTTTCTGCTCTGAATACTGATGATACTATTCCCTGCAAGTGCTGGTTAAAATATCAGGGAGGCACCATGTAGCATGCTTTGGAGCATGCTGGTTAACATTGTCATCCTTTGTGCTTCTGTGTAGCTGAGAAGAGATGCTGTGAAGAAAGAGATGACTAAACACACACAACCCCATTTGGGTGCAAACAAGAAAGTATGGTTAGTGTTTTTGTCTTGTAGTGGTGAAAAAAATGAATAGATGTTGATCAGTTTTATCTTAGTTATTTGATTCATCTTGCATTTAAGTATATCATTCATCATACTGACCCCAATGTGGCTTTGATTTTTTTTTTAATGATATAAAAATGGAGCATTCTCATCCTACAGTGTTATTCCCTCTATCTCGTTCTTTCTATCAGTCTGTCTCTCTGTCTAGATCACCTCTTTCCCCCTCTACTCTGAGGGGGTCAATATCTTGTGTAGTCAGGCAGAACCCAGAAATGACATGCTCTACTTGGAAATGTGGAAAGAGGTATGTGAAAACTACTTTCATCAAGATGGAAGGTGGAGGCCGGAAAAAGCAAGACAAATAATGCTTAAAAAATGTAGTGAAAGGAGGAAGGAGGCTACTGCTCTTGGTGGAGTGGCTGAATAAAAAAAAATGGTGAAAATGGTTTCTGGTAGTTTTTAAAAGGAAGACAAATTCTTTTACTTTTTACAAGTGATTCACATTCAGACTGAACTTTTCCCTTCAGATTAATTCTTATCCTATTGTTGTTTCAATGCCATCTGAAACTCAGGCAGACGTATTCGGATACAGTGTGCAGATGTGTGTAGGGTGGAGAGAGTATCCTCAGTACTGCTGACCAATCTGGTATTCAAAAGGATTTTTGTCCCAGGGAGGCTTGGCCTTGGAATTTTGACATTCATATTTTTGGCCTGCCATTACCGAGTCTTTGGACACTGCTGATGTTGTACACAATGTCAGTAAAATAACATCTTGATCAGTGGTCCTCAACCCCCCCCTGTATAGGGTGTTTCTCTGCCTTACGCCCTGTGTATGCTGGAATAGGCTCCATCTTAGGATAAGGGAGTATAGAAAATGGATGGTTGGTCCTCAATCCTGATCCTCAGCAGCCAGAGACCTGTTGGTTTTCTGCACTACCTGGCAGTTACTCTGTATCCATGCAATGTCGGATTTATCTGGTATGAGTTTCCCACATGTCACAACTCGGCTTCCCAAGTAGGTTATGTTCATCTGCTTATAGTAAGAAATTTGGACATTGATCAAGTATTGATAGCAAAGCTTGCAAGAAATCTTTGGCTATGTTGGAAAAAGCAATTAAATTGCAAGTCGAGCAGTTTGTGCTGCATCTAGAATCCCAATTTCTCTGGCTCTGGACAGGAATGTAACTAACAAACGGTGTTAGTTACATTCACCTGGTGTAATCAGGGGCTCAGTGAGACCTGGAATACCAAGTGAATTTGATCAAATACCAGGTCAAATAGAAAACCCAGAGGCTTCTGGCTGTGCTGAGCTTAGGTACTCAATTCTGGTACTTGAGAACTGGACAAATAGAGGACGATGAATGGAAAGGCAATGCCCTCCAGTATTACCATGCCACAGTTAGTAGCTGTTCATTCAATGCCACGGTTAGTTTCTGTCATGCATTATTTTTTATGGATGTACAGTGTAACATTCTGAGTTAAACATGTCAAAATTGTATTGTCATGTCAACATGCCAAGATTATATACAATTCAAATGTGTTATTCAAACAAATAAGTCTCATCTACTTTTATTTGCAGAGAAAAAAAATTCATCCAATCCAGTTCAGTTTAGGTGCTGAGGTCTGCTAGTTTCTTCCCAGAAAGAATGATGAAAGTCAACTGTTTCAGTCCCCTCTTGTCTCCAGTCTCGTGTCCTGCAGGTTCTCGCTCCTCTCTGGTGGTTAATGAGCTATCGACCTGACACCAGGTGTGGCTCATTAACTATTAGGGAGGATCAAAAACCTGCAGGACACCGGACCTCAAGGACTGGAATGGAGCAACTTGATTTTAGAGCAGCAGTGTTCAATCATGTGTCATGGAGGGTTGAGATCATGCAGGTTTTCCTTCCAATTAAAGACTACAGCAGGTGAATTCACAGATTAGTGTCAACCGCCTCTGGTTGTATCTGGGCTAATTGGTGAAATGACCTTGTGCAGTGTTTGTTTGGAATGAAAACTTACATACACTGTACCCTTCACGGCAGTTCAATACTTCTGGAGTAAATATTGTATATTTAAAGTCTAACCCTAACCCTTACCTTAACTTAGCTCTGACCCTAACCTTAACCACTGACCCAAAAATCAGCTTTTTTTTCCAAATTGGGTACGTAGCTTTTGCCCCCAATTTGTACAAGCTGTTCCCAATTAATTGATTTTTGTTTTATTTATTTATTTAGGTCTGAAGTCAGCCACACATACACATATAAAATATATATCTGGCTAACAAACACATTTTGTGCTAACTCATAATAATAGAACTGACTGTTCATTTTAACACTGCATCAACATTGATCCAAAAGTAAATTAACTTCAAATCATTCAGCGTCAACATTGCCAGTTAATTAAATTATACATGAACAGTTGGTAGGCGTATATTCTATATTTAAGGTAGAGTTGTGTTTGTGTTACTTATGATATTTTTAGTTTGAGTTTGTGGTTATATCAGCAATGCTGAGACATAAACAGTAATCAAATCACAGCTCTGCTGTCTGAAATGTCTCACTGCTGTTTTTTTCCCCTTTTTTTTCCTTTTTTTGTCCCCAGTGTTGACTGTAAAGCTGACTCCCAGGGTGTGTTTAAGGTGATTACTTGAAGGTTAGAAGCATTGCCTTACAGGCAACTTTCAGGGCAAAGAAAAGTACCACAAGCCACTGCTCTATCTGTTTCAAAGGAGATGCAGTTCAACTGGAATTAACCAGTTTAGACGTGGATCAGGCTGTACTCAACTGAATTCTGCATTGAAGCAGTGTTTTTTTTTTTTTTTTTTTTTTTTTTTTTATAGAATACAAGAATACAATGACTTGTCTGTGCTGCAAATGTAATTGAATTGTCCAGTACAATTCTATCTTTTGTGGAAAAAAGTCAAGTTTGAATTGGCATGATGCCACTGGTTCTAGTGCAGCTTTTTCAGAATCAACTCACAAACTGCAGGGTGATAATTAACTGGATGCATGCTGATATTTAGTCAAACTGTTCCTACTGGACACTGCAGATACCTATGTGTGGTTTATATTCTATTTTGGTATACAAATGAGCTTGACACAGCATGATTCATACAAACAAAAGGCTGCTGCTCAGTGTTTCTCTGCGGCGTGGCTCAAGAGAGCGAGTGGTCATCTGGTAATCAGGAGGTTCCTGGTTCAATCCCTGGCTCCTCCAGAGAACAGGTCGAAGGGTCCTTTAGCAAGACACTGAACCCTGAACTACTCCTGATGGGCAGCTTGGCACCTTGCATGGCTGCCATCATTGTGTGTGTGTGTGTGTGTGAATGTATGAATGTGATGCAAACATTGTAATACGCTTTGAGTGGCCTGTAGACTAGAAACTACTATAGATACACATACCTTTGTCATCTCATTTTAAACTGTAACGACACCCCTGGTGAGTTCATCATGACTCTCTGAGTTGTCTTTTTTAACCTACCGGCCATCTACAGCTGTGGGGTGCTTTCAGAGACCCAGGCGTCTCCTCACAAACGTGTATGAAACCTGTAGATTACCCCTCTTTGAAAGACATGGAAACCAAAACATGAAGAAAGAGCTGCATTATCTTACATTCTACCATTATATGTGGTAAAGTGAAGTTAGATGGACCAGTTCAGGGTCAGCCAGAACAATCCAAGTGCTAAATTATTCCTATGACAGTAACAGAATCTCAGCAAATTCAACAATGACAAAAAGCAAAGAATTGTAACATCTTATTTATCAGAACGATACAGAAAATGTTTTGATGCCTGCTGTGGGAGCAGAGAGTATCAATGTATGGCACCAGGTTGACAAAATGAAAAGTAAAAAGTGTCTCTGTGCCATCGTATTACATTCAGTTCAAGACACACACCTGCTTGGCTAATGCATGTAAAATTTTAGATGATCATTTCAATTGTTTTTATATAGCACAAAGGTATACCACTCCAGGGGAGTTTACTTGGTATAGAGATTAGTGATTAGCTGTATGAGAGTGTATATTTTAACAAACGGTAAACAGTGTAGGTCCAGGTTCTTCTGCTTTCAAAGTTTTTCAAGTAATCAAGAGTTTTGTTGAAAAAGTTCACGAAAATTGCAGAACTTTGTTGAACATTGCGTGTTACTTGCTGTGTTTTGCTTCTCAGAGGATAAGCTCCGGTGAAGCCTTGATCTATAGCCTTGTCAAAGTGAAGGACACATTCCATTTTCTTTTCTTGGTATTGAATCAGTACTGGAACATGGGCCTAAATCAGCACTACATGCCTTGTAACACCTGACTTGTCTGCTCTATGTTGTACATCCTGATGCCAGTGTGGGTTATAAAAGTATTTGGGCCCAGATTACTGTATAATTCTGTTTGAAGGCAGTGTAAATCCCCGGGATTTTTATATTTGCTCATCCCCAACCCATTCATTCCTTCCCCACCACACACAGCTCTTTGGATTAAACGGATAGAGAAGGGGGCAGGGAGTATGGGGGAAGCTGACTCGTTCAGCTCTTGCTTAGTAGATGACGGTCAGAGGCTGTTATGTAAGCCAAGTACATGTCAAATGCAAAGTTCAGCCTCTCCCCTTTGTGATGCATTATGATGCCTTTGTCTGTGTTCCACTAACTAGGTTGCCCACGCACGCCATGCAACACACATACCAAAGCTATATAGACCATCTATAGACTGCTGAGTCCTTCAGATTAACAAGGACACTCATGCCTACAAACCTCTTTTTTACCTTGAAATTTATTTGCATACAACATCTGATAGCTATAGCGTGGCAAACACACACCGGCTGGCAGATACACAAAGAAAATGCTTGAGGAGCAAAGAGAAATTCCACAAGCATATCCATTGGTTGTTTAGTGCAGGTTTTACAGCTAGAGACAATTGTGTTCCACTTTGGGTGAAATCACATTACCCAGGCAGATTTGTAGCAGAGCTGCCATAGCTGATCCTAAGCCTTGGCAAATGTATACTTCTGGACGCCCAGCCAAAGAACAGCAATTAATGTGTGCAGTGATATAGAACTGAATTGGCAAACTGGATAATCTGTGTGTGTGTGTGTGTGTGTGTGTGTGTGTGTGTGTGTGTGTGTATACACACACAATATACACACAATATATATATTGGATCAACAAAAGCTAACCTAAATTAATTACTATTGTCTGTAAATGAAGTGAACACAAGACTATCTCAGATCCTCCATCAATATCAGATTTTATTTTGCATATGAACAGTTCCTCATATATCCATGCATACAGTACAATGAGCTCACGTGGTTGCAAACAAAGAGAGAGAGAGATAGAGAGAGAGAGAACGGGAGAGAGAGAGAGAAAGAGAGAAATCATTCTCAATGAAAGGGATAATTTTGCAGATTATCAATAAACAATAGCAACCCACATTGCTTGCACTCAATGAGTGTTACAGTGTCACAAATATGAGGTTACTAATATCAGTTAACTCCATGAGAGCTGTTTTATTATATTACTAAGATTTGTTGATATTTTCTAATGGCCTCTTTTTTTTTTCATCATTGGACCATAACTGTGGGTTAAACAAACCTGATACATCTTGCTATATATCTACATAATATTTCATACAAAATAAATACTTATATAATGCATGATACATGTATTTATTTATATCATCACTGTAAACATGGAAACAAAAAGGACATCATATTTACTGTACTATAGGTACTGCAGAAACAAACAAAAGTGCTTCATAAAAGACAGATATAAGCACCCCTGTTTTTTTTTACTGTGATTGTACAGAGGTGAAATAGCACCTAAAGACAGTCTGTGGATGGTTTAGAGGATATGAGCTGTTTTTGTATGTTTGGTACCTCTCTGTCAGCAGATCATGACTTTTTTTTACTCTGGAACAGCATATCCTTTCATGTTCAGCCACAAAGTTCCACTGAATTTGAGTTCAGACTGAATCCACTTTGACCTGGTTATTGTTGGTCATGAGCGGTGAAGGCTTACTCTTAAGCCTCTCACCTGCGTCGTTGGAGCTGTCCTGGAAAAAGATGCGTGCCGTGCAAACCGACACCACAATGCGCTTATACTCGCGCCTGAAGTTCTGGTTCAGCACACCATACACAATGGCATTAAGGCAGCTGTTGAAGTAGGCCATGAAGTAGCTGGCCACAAATAGCCACTCCGGGATGAGCGGCACCGCTGCCTCTGGGTTGATTGCCACTGCCAGACCAATGAAGTTGAGTGGTGCCCAGCATACAGCAAAGAGCACAAACACCACAAACATCGTGACAAAGTTCCTCACGTCGTGCGGTGTCAGCTTGGGCCGATTGTCTGGCTTGACCCGTCTCCTCACCTGTATGACCAGTATCCAGATGCGCAGGTAGCAGTAGGTGACAATCATGATGGGCAAAATGAAATGAAAGAAAACCACTGCGATGGTGTACGCCGAGCTGGCCGACTGCTCAAAGGTGCAGGAATACACTCGTGGGTCATATTGCAGTGAACCCACAAACAGGTTGGGCACAATAGCCACCACTGTCAGCGCCCAGATTAACAGAACATAGCATATAGAGTTTTTGTCACTGTACAGCTTGTCGTACTTGAGGCTGTGGCAGATGTAGCAGTAGCGGTTGATGGCGATACCAGTGATGTTGAAGATGGAGCCAATGACGCTAACACCCATGAGGAACCCACTGATCTGGCAGTGGACGTAACCCAGGTTCCAACCATTGTGAAAGATGGAGGTAAGGACCAGAGGGTAGGGGTAGATGGCCACCACAAGGTCTGCCACTGCAAGGCTTACCACGAAGATGTTTCCTGCAGGCACACACAACACACACATGCACAAACACAGACATACACACATGAGAGAAACAAGGAGGGACAAATTAGCCTTTAGCAACAGAACCACAGCATACTGGTCCAACAAACACTGGAAACAAAGAGAGAATCTGCATTAAGTGACAGGAGGATAAAACCATTTTCACTGCTGTCAGGATTACAAAGGCAGGTTCTCTTAAGGCAGGTTACAGTATGATTATTTTCCTGTAATTATTTCAAGATTCAAATACTAGAGACTTTATTTGCCATTTATACAAGTACACTGGAATTCTGGCACAGTTTTGGAGTGTACAACAGGTGGTGACATCATCTGCCACTGTAGCCCAAGCAGCCTATTTTTCACCACACAGATTTGGGCAGTTCCCAAGATTTGGGATTGGGGTTTAGTTACTCTTTAAGTGACCATAAATAGTTGATTATTGACAGTTTTAATTTCACCCCTCAAAATAATTTAGCTCCTTGAGCCCCATTTTTTGAAGTCATTATTAAGAGATTGTTTTGTCACTTAATGATAGAGACAGTTAATGAACATCATTTTGCATAATTTTCAGTGGCTTATATTGTGGACTTGTAAAGTAGATTACCAATAATGAAAGTAATATTTATGTAATGTAATGAGTAATTAAAATAACTTACTTTGTTCAGAAAGTACTAATGTGACATAATCGCAATACTTGTCATGAGGAGTAGTAAGTAATTCATTACATTTTGAGAGTAACTTCCCTGATACTGGTACTCTCTGCCTGTTAAGTCAGTAGCTGGCTTTCCATATTACATACAAATAAACACATGCTGCAAAACAATCAAGCGAATTAAGGTGTGCTTCCAAAACATCTGTTTAAGCAAATGAGGCGTAGCGTCTTGTATGTGGGAAGGATGTTGTTGCTAACAGCAGCTAGTTTGTTTGCTGGCTACATGGCTGTGGCTAGTTGCATTTGCATTTCCAAACCTTCATCGATTGTCACATTGCACTGCTTTTTCCTGTATAATATCGCCATTCCTGTCTTTGCATATATGCGGAAAATGAACGTCTTTGTTTTCTTCATCTGTCCATCTGGACCTGTTGACGTTATCGCTATCCACCATGACAACTGGATGTCTGTAGTCAGAGGTCAGAGAGCAACAAGTCTTGTGATTAACTCCTAAGGGCATGTGCAGTTCTTATACAGCAAGTGCATTTCATCACAAATGATCACATTTCTTTTTATTCAATAAAAAAGCTTATCTACCTCAAGCGAGTGCAAAAACTTTTTGAGGTAATATTTGACATAAAGCATTTTTTAATCCATACAGCAAAATGCACATGAAAAAGGATAGTTGGTTAAAAAAAAAAAAAAAAAAAAAAGTGGGTGGAAACATTGTTCATGATATTTGTTGTTACTGCTTGAGTATGTAAGCAATACAGTGAGGGGCCTCAAGGCTAGATGGTGAGATGGAAAACATCTTCAAGTTTGTGTGTGAGAGAGAGAGAGAGAGAGTGTGTGTGTGTGTGTATGTGTGTGTCTGTGTGTTAAGGATGTTGTGAAAATTGATACTGTATGTACGAACTCAATAACAAAATTCTGAAAATGATAATGTTATTGCACAGACACAACTTGAACCCTCACTCTGTAACCAAGTATTGGTATTCTAATGTAGCATAAGACTGTATCTTTAACTTGTATCTTTAAATAAAACACCTAAAGCTGCAGTCATGTGTCTGTTTACTTGTTAATGTTTACTCAGCTTAAATAAAGAAGTCTGTGTTGAATAGGATTTCTGTTTTTGCTGTGGTATTGAATTACTGAATAGGGAAACTTCAGTGCCATTGGTATCAATTTACAACCTATCCACAAAATTCTGATATTAAGACATCCCTTGTGTGTATGCATGCATTTGCTTATATTCCTCTGGTGGGTAAGCATATGTGGACTTCACCTTGCATGCAGTTTCCTCCCTGTGATGTTGGCAAACAATGAACAGTATAGGCCTCCCTGTCATTAAATAATGAATGTTTCTAATTGCAACTAAGGACTCAACACTGCGTGTGACAAGCAAGCTTGATTTACGGGTCAGGTGGCAATGAAGGGCACACAAGTGCATTCTTTGCCCCAAACTGACGGAGGAATTAGAGACGGCTTGCTGGAGAAGACACTGTCACACACGGAGAGGCGATGGACAGTGACTGTAAACAAACCCTCAACCTCTTTCAAGTGAAACATATGACATGCACTTCAGAGAGGCAAAGGAACAGATATCTCATTATAGTCTCTCTCTAGCGTGTGTGCAGGCACAAACAATGCCAGCACTGCTGAGTGTCTCAAGTTTGCCTTAATTATGCAGAGATCAGACATTTTGCATTAGGCCACGTCTTCTGAAGAGTAAACCAACGTAGTGATGGTGGAGCAACCTAGTATTTAGCCATGCAGCAATTTCACAGCTGTCACCTAAATCAGCGGTATGTTTTCAGCGGGCATCATGCTTGACTGGGAAATTATGAAGGCAAAGTGAAAAGTCCAGATTCAGTTCAAGAAAGACTCTTTTCTTTAAGTGACAGACCCCCTGTCACAGTTGTTAAGCAGCATTTATATCAGCTGTGAGCCAAGGACAGCATACATCAGTGCAATCAACACGGTGCTCTGGTCATTTTGCTCCTGTGCTCAGGTTTAGTCTGTCAGTATCAGGTACAATCCCCTGAGCCTCGGGCCGACCTGTCAGTCTCGCCTGAATGTTAGAGGCACACTACAGGTCTGCCTGGTGCCTCATTACCTCCCATGGTACATACCAAACATTCTGCTGCCAAAAGTCATGCATTGCTATTAATTAAGTTTTCTCCTTTTATCTCTGTCATTCAGTTGCCCTCTATAGGGAATTAGGTGCACCTGCCGTTGTCACGAGACCCAAGAGGGCTTTAAATATGTGAGTGTGCGTGTGTGTGTGTGTGTGTGTGAGAGAGAGAGCGAGAGCTGGTGTCATTCAGAGAGGAGGGGTGGGTGTGTTTATTGAGGCCTCATGCACACTGCTAAAATTAAAACATGTTTCCCATGTTCAGATTTGGTATGGAGACAGGGCGAAAATGCTCAACTTTAGGGGACTCTTGAAGATTTCACTCCCTTGGCTATGCCTGACCATAGCAACTCCGTTACAGGATTTTAAACTCAAGTCTCTCTCAGTAGTAATAGGCTTGACCTTGACAAGGTCGTGGAGACAGGCCTACAGGCAGCTGGCTCTGTTGGCTCTTGGACAGCCCAAGGCCTCTCTCTCTCTCTCTGCCCCCCCCCCCCCCCCCCCCCCCCTCACTGTCTCTGTCACTGTGACTAGTTCTGTGATTGACGCATCACTCAGAGTTTCATTTAGCTTAAGGAGAGATACAGCCCTGGTGCTGTGTCCCTTTTCCATTTCTCCAGTCTCACACTGTCTACCGATTTAAATACAAGTGAAGCTCATCTGAGTGTCTCTCCCACTGTAAACAACAAAAAAATTTGAACACAAACTGGAGAAAAGGCTTCAGAGCCTTTAGACAGTATGCAGTTCCCAAGATTTTTTTCCCCATATTTTGTTGTCTTGCAGCCTGAATTGAAAATGAAGCATCCTGAGACTTTGTCAATAATCTCCATAAAATACCCCATAATGAAAAGTTAAACAATACTTTAAATTTCTACACCTATTTTGAAGGTAAAATACATTAATATAATTTTGAAATGAGCATTTTATCCCCTCATTACTTTGTAGAGCCACCCCTAGCCATGATTGGGCATCTGTATCAGCATGGCACATCTGAATTTTGGATTTTTTTTTTTCCATTCCTGCAGGCAGATTTGGTGAAGTTGGATGAGGAGTGCCTTTGAACAGTTACAGTTATTCCAAGTTATTCCACAGATTTCCCAGCGGGATTCAAGTCTGGGCTTTGACATTTTTGTTCTGAAGGCAATCCAATTTTGTTTTGGCTGTATGCTTAGGTCTCATTGTTCTCTTAGACCATAAAGTGTCACCCAACCTAAGATCACTGGCACTCTGAAGAAGGTTCTCCAAAAGACTGCAGTCGTTTTTTTGCTGCATCCATTCATCCTTTGGTTCAGGAATGGCTGTACTTCCTTCTGACCACACTGCAATAAATCCCAGCTTTATGCAGTGTTGCACTAACTCTTGTCCTTTCAGCAAAATCTCTCATCTCAGCACAAGAACTCTGTCACACTGGTCCTTGTGTTCTTGGCCACCTCACTGACCAAGGTCCTTCTTGCCCAGTTGTACAGTTTTATTGAATAGCTACCTATAACAAGAGGCTGTTCTCTTGTGAAATCCCAACAGATTAGATATATACCTCATCACAATCTGGCTCTGCCAGTTCCTCTGACATTCCCTGTCATCTGTGATCCTTACAGGGAGAATGGTTTTGGCTGAGGGCTCACAATACATGGATCACGATACAGTTATCACAATACACTGTGATACTCTACAGAACTGACTGAAAATGTATAAATAAAGCTTTAACTAGAACCTACTGTGTAATACGTGGGAAGACCAATAAAATATACAGCATATTAGTGCAGATGTGTAACCTTCAATAAAAATTAAGTGCAGGAATGAGAATTATCAGCATACTGGCACAGTCTCCAGATTCTGTGTTGTTGTCTTGTCATTCTTGAATTTTCTGTTTGCTCTGTGTCCCTCCTGTTTTGCCATTGTCTTACCTGGCTTGTTTCCCCTGCACACCTGCCCTGCATTAGTCTCATCAGCCCTGCCCCTTGTTTACCTGCTCATTTGCCCTCCGTGCCTATCAGCTCCTTCCCTTTTCCTCTGTCCACACCTGTTGTTTATTCCCTGATTATTTCAGTTTATATTTAAGTTCAGGTCTCTGTTTCTCCTTGCCAGTTCATTGTTGTCTATGGCTTTGACTCCAGAGGCCTGCATCACGAAGCAAGCTCAAATTTCCCTGGATTACTCAGACCTATCCAGCTACACTAATCGAGATCATGGTGATCAGGGATAACCGGTATCATGACGCTGGTCATCAACTCACTCATTTGATCCAGGTTTTCCTCATCAAGAGCCGTGAACGTGCACGTATAAGGGGCGGGTTCTGAGGCAGCCGACCAATCACAAACATGAGCAACAAGGAAAAACGCACAGCGTGTTTCACGGCAGAGGAGCAGCGTATTATACTGGAAAAGTATGAGGAGGAAAAACAACATTTACACACTACATCGAACACCGTGGCTGCCGCGAAGAGAAGGCGGAATGCTTGGCAACGAATTGCCGACTGCATAAATGCAAGTTACACATCAGTGGCTCAAGTTTCCACATCTGACGCTGAAACCCATGAACTCACTGCACTGCACACATGTGCTGCATGTATGACAGGTATAGTTTAATTCCTCCAGGTGTGACCCCTCAGGGCTTAAAAGAATGTGGGAGCAAGTAAAAATTAAACACAAGAACATCATTGCATTTGGTAAGTTTGCCTTTTTATTATAACCTGTAATAATATGCTATAATAAAATAAAGCTGATGCCACAATTCAATCACATCAGCACATCAGGTTGATAGCCTGAATAAAATCATAAACGGAGCTGCATTAGAACTTAGCAGGAACAAAAGGCAAATATAAAGGCCGACTCGCCCTCTTTAATGAAGGGTACAAATGATCCTTTTTCACATTTGCATGAGCGAGCTGTCAATCAGGCCCATTCTCTCACCCAGGAATAATTTGCCCCCCAAAAAATATTTAGAGCTAATTAATTTGCCATTTTCAATGTCCCTAAAATGTTGTGAAACGCCTCTAAAAATACTTTAAATTATCAAATTTCCTTTAATGATCTCTCATTTCTGTTTTCCTCTCCTACAGAATATCAGCTCTGTATATCAGGCAGCTGTTAGCCAGACTGAGTTGTGCTTTTTCACATTAGTATTGCATTATTATTATTACACTTTCTCTCATACAGAGAGTCGTTGGCAAAATCTAACGGATATTACCGGTCAAGGAAAATCCTTTCACGTAATGCTCTCCTCCCTTTTTGGACTCATTGTTCAATGGGGATCCTCTATGATTGGGCAGGCCACGTTTTGGCAAACAGCTGATTGGCCAGGGGGCGGTGCTTTATGTAGGATTCAATCCTGTCCTGAAAGCTAGCCTGCCCCAGAGCAGGCTAGCTTTTCTATCCCGATCAGAGGTGAACCAGCTTTGTGATACCGAAAATCCGGAGTTGAGCCTGAAGTTATCTCGCTAACGCCTTAATCCCGCTTCGTGATACAGGCCTCTGCTCCTGGCCTGTTGTTTGTTCCTGTTTCTTCATGATTGTTTGTACTCCTGCTGACCTGTTCTTCAGTAAAGGCTATAAAATCTCCGCTTTGTCTCCCTGGGCTGCCCTGGCTGCTCACTTGTGACAGAAACACTTATATTATATATCATATCAATGACACATATCATGATACATAACAATACAGTGACACAGTATTGTGCAAAATATTATCACAGTCCTCAGCTGTGTCGATTGTTTTTGTGCAGATATACCATTTTAGACATTGTTTTTCTTCCCTAAATCACATCCAGTCAATGGAATGACCCTTAAACTGCAATCAAGCTGTAGGGAAATGTCAAGGACAAAGGAATTTTGATGTGACCGAAATCCATTTTGACTGGCGCTATGGAAGACGTGCAAATTAAAAGCTGAAATGTTTGCCACACAAGGGTACAAACTATTCATGAATATTTGACTAAAAACATTCCAGCTTTGAATTTTAAGTGAAAAAGTAAATAAAAATTCCACTTTGACATTATTGGTTATTGTTTGTTGATTATGGACAAAAAAATGCTGATTTAATCCGTTATGAAATAAGCCTGTACCACTACAAAATGCAGAAAAAGTCCAGTGGATTGAGTTAATGTTGGATTGAGTACTTTCTTAAAGTGCTGCATATGCACATACTGAAACAGGCAGGGCAGATGTGTTTTGAGTCACTGATTGCTCAGTGAGGTGCAAAGAACTGCCACACAACAGTAATATATAGCCCAGTCCACTTTCCTAGATGCCCAAACTGTCATAGCGGGGCAAATGATTGCTTCTGCTATGTGTATGTAAGATTCTGTGGCTCCATGCAAGATATGATGCACATGCGATGAAGGTTAGCAGCAGGTGGAGTGAGCCTGAACATTTCTGCCTCAACAAATTGAAGCCTTATGTTAAAACTGCACTAATGAGCTTGGCAAGGTCAAAAGTGAAGGGTAACTGCGTGTACCCTCTCAAGGGGAGGTCAAAGTGTAAAAATGCATCACAAGGTTGTAAGGGCCCTTCTCCCTTCACCCATGGCAGAATATTATGCAGAACATTCATACTAATGTATGTTAATGTATGAAAACTACCTCAAGAATATGAATACATTTGAACATGTCAAGAATGTATGGTGCTGTTCAATTTGGATAATAATTCTATTGTAATTGAATGCATATCTCACACTCATGAATCGCAATTCTAAAGTTAATGTCACCTTTTTTGTGCACCTGAGTTTTTTTTTTTTTTGTTTCGGATAACAATTCTCCAAAGTGAATTTGTCTCTGTCACTAAAGTGGCAGCTACTGCTTCAGCCTGATTCAGGGATCAGTGACAGGGCTAACAATTTCAAAGGACTTGAATAAGGATAAGTGCTTGAGAATAGGATAGGGATAGGATATAGTGTGTGTGTGTGTGTGTGTGTGTGTGTGTGTGTGTGTGTGTGTGTGTGTGTGTGTGTGTGTGTGTGTGTGTGTGTGTGTGTGTGTGTGTGTGTGTGTGTGTGTGTGTGTGTGTGTGTGTGTGTGTGTGTGTGTGTGTGTGTGTGTGTGTGTGTGTGTGTGTGTCGGCGGGGCATTTAGCAAGGCAGTGGAATTTTCTCACAATATCTCACAGATACTGCTATGGCAGCAAAAGAAATCTGATTACCATGGCACTCTGTCCGGCAGTACTAAGGTGGCAAGTTGCAGTGTGTACCCAGTAGTGCGACAAAATGCACAAATGGGACTTAGTTTAACAGCCACAACAATCCAAAAAGAGAAAGTAAGAGAGACAGAGGCAGTGAGAGCTAGAGACAGGTCTATAAAGAATTTGAGTGATTGTGTCACCGGGTACAGGATTTGCAGATATTGGCCCATATTTGTAAAAGGCACCAGTAGGTATTCTACTCATTCAGAAAAGGGTTTCACTGCCTGAGTTTTACCACCTCCGCTGTCATGATACTACTGCCTCCATCTGCTGATTTATATGTCCCATAAGCTCCCCAACGTCCTGTTTCATCAAATAAACAACCAATTCTTGTCAATACCAGTTCAGTTTCAGTGCTGGAGGTGAATTTCAAGTTAGCTGGTGACTGGAACTGGATGATTTTCAGCTTAATCAGCCGTGATCAGTGACCAGCTGATCAGTCTCAGATATATCCAATTCTGTTCTGCTCAAATTTTACACGCATGCACCACATGATGGTTCACGTCACAGTCACACACACGCGCACACAAACACATGCTCAACATGTCAATGTGGAAGCTCTTCACTGTGGCTGAACAAGGCACAGGTAAACTGTCTACATTTTTTACCACTCCTGACTGGAGCTAACCTATAGCTGTTAATCCTTATCCCTTGATAAAGTGATAATGGTTCTGTGTAACCATTTCTGCACTGTTTACTCTTTCACTGTCGATTTTCTGTCCCGTTACATGCTTACAGTATCTTTCAAAATAAAGTTCAGTGTTCTTAGGAAACAAAATAAGAATAATATAACAAATACAATATGAACATAAGTAGGTTCATGTGTAAACCATGTGTAGGGCTGGGCAATATTATTGATACTGTGATGTAAAACGGTTGTCTAGGATTTCAGATATAATATTGTGATATGACATGAGCGTTTTTTCCTGGTTTTAAATGCTCTATTACAATAAAAGGATGCAATTCTGAACTTACCAGACTTTTTAAGTTGTTTTTACTATTTGCCTTGACCTGTTTGGTCATCATAACCACATTACTGATGACTGACTGCTGATGATCTCCTGCATAAATCATATGAAAGCACTGACAGTCATCCCTATAATATAACAACATCGCTATAATATACAATACAAATATTGAGGTACTTGTTCAAAATATTACTTTGTCGATTATTGCCGAGCCCTAACCCTGTATATTGCAATTGCAATTTTATTTGTCCGAAAAAGCTCCATCCAGTAACCTGGAGCACTTTTTTATTTTGAGATTTATTTAAGTGAGACTAAGAAGGTCCTGTAGCCTGGCATAGTTTTGGAGAAAATGTAAATGTTATTTAATGCTCAATGTTTTATTATGAACATGCAACTGAATTTTCAATTAAAGAAAAGTTCAAAAAATGTTTGTATCCTTTCATTTATAGGTCTTAAACAGAAAATTGGGATTGGCTGAGAAAACTGCAATCGGTGCTGCTAATAATTAATACATTAAAATCATCATTGTGTGGTCTATTTATTAAATGCTTCTCCACAGATCACTTTAACTTGGCCAAGGCAAATATTGCAATTGCAGCAATGGGAGTGCATGAGGAAAATGGCGATTTGCCCACATCTAAACCTTCTTTTAATACACCAATTTCTGCTGGTTAAAATTTCACCTCTTACTGATTTTGATGGTTCAATTTCCATTGTGCTCCCACGCACGGGTGATTATGCTGTGTGTTAAATATGTATAAGGTTATTAAAATGTTGATTCTCATTGGCTTTCCCGTCGGACACACCTGAAATTATCACACACCTCAAATTATCATGCCGTTAAGTTTGCATGGTGAATTGTGAGTTTTATGAACACGGGACATTACATTATATTATATTTGTGAATGAAGTGAGTGACAAGCGTGGATGATGAGCCTCTCTCGACAGGTTTAATCTCCTCACTTCTCTTACTGAAGCAAGGATGAGTGAAAAAGCACACTGACAATGTATTAAGAATAAAAAAAAAATGCCCTCTGGATAACTGACAGCATGTGTCAGTGGTGTTCTCCTTTACTGTTCCGAGAATTTATTTCCAGCTGCTGAGAAAATAGAGAAAAAAGGAAGTGCATTTGAGGTGGATTTAGGTATGGGCTTGCTTATTCTTTCCCTGGTGTGGCAGAGGAAAAAAGCATGGATTTACAAGCTGACCTTAAATGCCCGCTGTCTGGGAAACAAGTAGTAATCGGAAACAACACAGTGGAAAGCAGCATTTTTCATTTCCAAGCTGATTCTGGTTCGCTTTAATTTCAGTTTTAGCTAATGAACTTACTACCACACACAGGGAGAAATGCCCATCAGCAACCATAGATGTTTTCATACAACAACCTGCCTTGAGCAAAGATTATTTAAATGCCATAATAAAGTCTTAATAAATTACCACTGTTAATGCTAACCCAGTTTTGCAGACACAAGTAAAAGAGTAAAATTTCAGAAGAGGGACCAGAATGATTATGGCCCACAATGAAATTTATGTGGGAAGCTTTTCAAGGCTAAAACCTGACTCATGACATTTAAGACTGTTTATCACAATGTGCTCTTGGTGTAGTTTTCGTTTTCAGATGAGTTTCCTATTAAGAGCTGACACTGAGATAAAAAGATAAATTAACTCTCCAATTAGCACACAATGTCCAGCAAAATTTGAGACACAATACGCCTTTTTCACTCTCCAGTAAAAAAAAAAAAAAAAAAAAAAAAAAAAATTGCTTATAGCTGCATATTGGGGAACAATTGGATCTCAAGTGGTTACTTCTTCACTGTATTTAAAGAAACAATGACATCCTATTCTGTTTGGGACTGCTCTTATGCTCTGTGGGGTTTTGTGCTGGTACATAATATAAGCGAGATTTGAACATCATCTTGGAGTCAATGAGGCGTACCATGTAAATGGCCTGTCCTTGTCAAGCACAGAAGATGTAACTACACAGTCTCAATCTCAAATTGCTGGACCTCTTTCTTACAGGCCACGTTGCAGTTTTGAAGATCATGTGTTGTGAAAATACCTGTCTGGCACACTTACTTTCTCTGGTCAGGGAGCAGAGATGACAAAACACCACGGGTGGTGTCACACTGGATGTCAGCCTGGCCCCCACAGCTGGTGGCCTGACACAGCCTGACAGGTCCAGTCACATCTTCCAGACACAGCCCCCTAGACAGGTTGTCCAATGTCATGTTGTCAATCTGATTACACAGCCTTCATGTGTCATGAACCAGTGGCAAAACAGGGTAAAAAAAAAATTAACCTGTTGGTCAGACCAGGCAAAAAAACAACAAGCTCTGCAGCTCTACCACACCTAGGTTAAACAATGTTAAACATGCTGAAAAATGCTGCTGTAACAATGCTTCGATTGCATTCTTACTAAATGTCATCTGTAATGATAGTTGCACCAACAGAAGATATGTACTAGCTTTCCGGATGTGTAACCATGGCACACGATGATCACCACTTTCCATCAGACTGATCTTGATGAACATCAGGTCATTGTGTGGGGGATACTGTACTCAAGATCCCCGGGGGGAAGTGTGGGTTGGGTGAACCATGTGGCCATGGCTCTTGTAGCTGCTAGTGCTGCTAAGATTTACAGTAACCCAGCTGCTCCCCAGTGAGCACAGCTCTGTGGTTCAGCTACAGCATCTGAGATTAAGTATGAAAACTCCATAAAATACAGCAGGGAAAGAGCTCTACATAACGTATCTGCTGTCTTCCCTCATCCAACAGCAGTTCAACATTAACTGGGACATTTCACACTGCTACGTGCAAGAATGATTGCCACTGATATAGCATCCCCTGCTTTCCGTTGCCATGTGAAGCCCAGTGTATCTGTGAATAAAGCTGTTACTGCTGACTTACAGTCCCATCAAACTCTGTGCCACTAATGTGCCAGGTTCAAAAGATTTTAATCATTCAGCTGACACTGATATCCAGAGTGACTTACAGTGAACGAGCACATAGGTGTGTTTTGCTCAAGGACATTTTGACAGGACAATGGCTATTGTCAGGATGAAACCTGTGACCTTTCAGATAAGAGAGACTTTGCATTGCTGGCACAACCCCTGAAAAACAATAGGAAAAAAAAAAAAAAAAATTGGGATTCTCTTGGGATCCTTATTCCAAGCTGTACTACCATCCACACAGTCTCTTGCACAGACACAGACATTTTAATAAGCAATGGTCGATAAACAAATTAATGTTTGATTAATAGTTACTGTTCGGTCTTTTATGTATGTATGGCTATTTTCAGTTGAAAGAGGTATCTTTACATGTATTCAGTGTTGAGAATAATAATGATGGGTTGGTGAGGCTTGGAACTGCTACGACAAATATGATGTCATATTTTTAAAATTAAAGTAGTTTGAAATCTATAAAGATTTTGCAAAGTTGAGAGTAAGTTTTGAAGGCTTGCATAATGTTTTGATAGACACTCTTCAGTGTTTCTCCCACACACTGAGTTTCAAATCTTTCACTGTTCTCCAAGTGCATTATAGTGCTTTTCCACTAGCACCTACTTGGCTCTACTTGGCTCGACTCTACTCGACTCGACTCGGCTTCGGTCGTTTTCCATTACAATTGAGTACCACCTCCATCGTGGGTGGAGTTGTCATAGCAAGGCGGCACACCGTCCAGCTCCCTCTGGATTCTTTGGTCCACCACCAAGCACAGAAAAGTCTCCACCACTTCATTTGACCACGGTACCGGTTTGCTTGCCATTTTCTGACTTTGCCAACTTCAGCAATGATCAATGCGCACGGTCGCTGTTGCCAGTTTTTTTTTTTTTTTTTTTTTTTTTTTGGTTTTCATGAAGGAGTCCCTCTCATGTGTCGTCGCTCCCTGTCCAATCAGTGGCCTGCACTCTGTTTACGTCACATTTTCGGCTCGACTCACTTGGAACCCCGACCGAGTAGGTACTAAAATAGTACCTGTTACCAGGTACTACCACTTGATGGAAAACCTTACAAACTCAGTAGATAGTAGGTGCTAGTGGAAAAGCGCCATTACTTTGTTCTCCAGGTCTGAAACCTTTATAAATGATAATCTGAAAACTGGTGTGCGTATTTTTATTTTTTTTTGGGGGGGGAAGCTTTTAAATGTTGAAACCTGGGTTTTGAAAGAGAGACTCTTTGTTTGAATCTTTGAGGATGTACATTTGCACTTGAAGTGTAGAAAGTTTTTTCAGAGTTGAGTGCACAGCACCCATGTTTCAGAGATTTGCAAACAAAGTTGCAAACCTTTGTGTCACGTGATTATTGCAGCTCTGGTCTGAAACTCCGAACCACACTTACTGTTGAGGGGAAAAAAACCTGGAGGCAGGGACATTTGCTCTTAACCTGTTGTTTGACCTCTGAAGTACAGTCCAATCACAGGTCAAACTTTCTGGCTTAAGTGGGATTGACAGACTGCTCCGCCAATGATGCAGCTGTTCATCCAGACATGACCAAGATTATTAGTGTTTTTCAGTCACTTTTTGCTGTCCGTTTTAACACTTACATTGTTTTCTTCTCCTTTTTTTCTGATCACGTCAGGTGCTCTGTTTGTTATAGGACACACATTTTAAGTCATGTCAGCTCCAAGGCAGAGTGGTGTTGTGTTTTTGGCACAGGTCTGTGGAGCATAATGTTGGAGGCTGGAAGTCAGCAGCAGGCGTGTTTTCTTTACCCTTTTGAAATGCCTGTCATATGTCTGACTGATTTGTAATTTGTCACCATGAACCCGAAAACCTCTTCAAGCTTTGAACGCTAAACCCATTTGCAATTAATGTGTGAATCTTAAGTGTCTATAATACAGTTAGTATTTTTTGTGAATGCAAGTCATCCAAGTATGCACAAGATGAAATTACCTTTTAACTTTAAAGCTTCCTGGCACAGTTTGATAACGTTTATGAACACAAATGGGAATAAATTGGGATAAGTTAGCCTTGACCTCTAAGCTATCAAAGCATTTTCTGTACAGCTATGCAACCAATATTTGTGATGAACAGATATGATCTCGACTGTTTGGGTAAAGTTAAAAAGGGAGTGACACGGTCGACATTGAGATAAAAATAGGCGGGAAAAACAGGTTGAACTTAGAAACATGATAACTGAATTTATCCTCCTTGTACATTAGTCATTATGCTGAGATATGGGCAGTAGGAAAAACATTTTTGGGCAGAACATTGCAATTGGACACTCTAAACCCCTTCCCTTCTGTTGCTAAGTCATTATAATGAGTTACCCACAGAAGAGACAATTTATTTGAAACTTGGCAAAAGGATCCTTTACTTGCTTTTCGGGGGCTTCCACAATCACCTATTATATTGGCTGCTTAAAAATCATATGTAAAAAACATATGGTGCTTTGTTTGAAATGTTGAAATGACGCTTATTGCTCTGGAGAGATTGACAGGTGTGGTGTACTCAATCTGGCTGCTTTTTTGTCACGCTCTCTAAAGAGAAGCAGATTCTATTATTTCAGGGAGATGTTTGATGTCTAGCCCCTCCATGGCAGGTAATTGGCTTCTGATGTTGGTGCACAGGGTGACTGGTGCCAGGGATCACTTGGTAGCACCATCAAACTGACAAGCATCACTGCAAAAACACTGGAACACCCCCCACACCCTAACACACACACACACACACACACACACACATACATTACCACCACCACCATAATAAAGAACAGTAGCTCCCAAGACTAGAAGTTCCTGTTAGTAAATTATGACCCCTTTCGATTGCAAGAGCTAACTGAGGTGCGCCGCACCGTGAAGCCTATTTCACAGGTTCTGAAAGTGTCTCCATTGGGAATATCACAGTTACATGTTAAGTTCCTGGAACCCAGTTTAGTCCCTGCTCAGGAGGTGATAGCCTACTAAAATCTGAGTTCCAGGAACTTTAAGGAGGAGCAAGCAGGGCCATCATCAAGCAACACTTCTGATATTTCTTAACTGTTTTGATGGAGAGTCACCTTGCAATCGACATTTTACAGTATTCAGCAGGATCTTGACTCAGCCAATCTATAATAAAAAATGCTGATTTATATTTAAAACAACAACAAAAAATAGATCTGTGGTTAGAAATAAAAAGTATTTAAAAAATCACAAAAGAAATGTTCCAGGTTCACCCCTGACAATCAGAAAGGGACCTAAGAAAGCCTAGGAAAGTCCCCTCAACACATGAAGAATAAGATGGAAGCACCTCGAAATAGACCATGAATGGAAAATATTATCAGCACATTTCTGAGAAGGCTCTCATCCTGTGGTCAGAGTAGTGGAGTGTGTATGCTTGTGTCTGAGAGGCAAACCAATGCAGTGCCTCGTTAGGGGGCTGGTGGGATGCCATAGATGGGGGCAGACAGGTTAGGTTTAGGTGCAGTGTGATGAAGGCCACAGCAACACACACACACACACACACACACACATATTATAAAAAAGCCAAAGCCTTTGACTGTGCTCTACTGCTGCCCCATAAAATTCCATATAGATAACTGTGCTGGGAAAATTTGATCTAAAGTCAAATATCATGTCAGCAGCTAAGCTCTGAAGAGCTGATTGTGGCATGACACAATTCTTTGCCTGACTGCCATGGTTATTTCACCACTGCATGCTTCAAAGTACATGCAACAGATTTAATCAGACCTCAGCTATATAGGAATGATAGGAAAAAATGCAAACAATGTGTGCGTCTTCACCCCTAACCCCAGGGCTCTTGGTGATATCAGTTCATTACCAGATGACAAAATCAGAAAAGGTGAGAAAGACCTCAGAGTTCAGGTTTGTTATGTAAGGGTATAGGCGTCCAGCTTATAGACAAAGGGCCATTGTGTGCCTGAACAGACGCGGTGTCTGTAGATAGTCACATGGAGGCTGTGGAAACATGCAGTGCTGCTCCAAATTGCTCAGAAACTCCAACAGATTAGTGGATGATGCATACGGACGTAACAATACCAGAATTTTCATAGCTTATACCAACACCAGGGAAATTCTACATGGTATCTGACTTGTCATCACAGATATCAAAAAAATCCCATTCCGCACACAATCCTTTTATTGAAAATTCTGTACAAACATTAAAGAGTGAACAGAAAACAGAAAAACAGAAAACCCAAACCCAACAAAATAATGATTTCAAATTAGCTGAACTGTATGAAACATCCCTCTATAACAGTAAATGTAATGGTATGACTATGTGCTTTCATTCTGATTTACAGCCCTGTGAGCATGACTGCAACTTTAGGTGCATCAGTATTTAAACATACAGACTAAGACTACATTACAATAACAACACAGAGAATACTACTGATACTAAAAAAAAACTAGTACTGGTATTATGTACAGAATTTTGGTATTGATTTATTACCTAAGTATTGGTTGTGTGGCGTTTCTATTGCTGAAATTATGATGAGCATGGGTAAAGGGCTGGGTTTGAGGCAGCATTATTACGCAGTATTTTCTGTCTCCATTTGTGGCCATGTAGCTAAATACCTGCAAAAAGTCAGAGCACATTAAGTGTGCTGCTCAAAGATGAATTAATAAAGGGAAGAGCGACAAAACGTTTATAAGAGACAAATCCACCCCACCACCATCTCTCTCTCTCTCTCTCTCTCTCTCTCTCACACACACACACACACACACACACTCACACTCAGACTCTCTCTCTCTCTCTCTCTCTCTCACACACACACACACACACACACACACACGCACAAACTCACACTCACACTCTCTCTCTCTCTCACACACACACACACACACACACACATACATACACGCACACACACACACTCACATTCACACACTCTCTCTCACACACACACACACACATATTACAAGGTAGCTTGGATTCCAGTTTGCAATTACCAGGCAGTTTGATCCTGCAGCAAGATTGGATGGATCCCATTTATGCCATTTAGGTTCTTGCAAAGCGACTATTTAATGAACAGTTACTGCCACTTGTTATGAATTACACACACTCACCATGCACCAAGGTTATTAAAATGAACTAAAATCAAAGCCAAAATCATGCTAAGTCAGAATTCATTATGGTTTTGTCTATCCAGATTTATATTCAAATTCACACTGACAGCTTCCAAATACATGTAATAATCACGTTTATCTGTAAAATACTGTCTGTTCTTGCATGTATCTCAATGGATTTCCAAGTGGAAAACTGTCTTCAGTTCAGTTCAGTAAATCACCATGTGAACAAAGCCAAGGGTGAGGCAGCAGTTTTCCAACTACTACAGTATCCTGCTGTCATGCAAGAAAGCAAGGAAGAAAGGAGGACAGAAAAAAGATTCTTTGCTAAATTTTAAATGAAATTAACCTGAAACTATAAAAAATTATCATCTGTGCCCATGTCTGTGTGCAATAAAAGACTCAGTTTTTACAGTCAAAGACAAACTGTAAATAATTCTTGATAAGTAAATACTGAGATCTTGTACATCTGATGCATGAAATAATAACCTAAACTCATTCTACCTTATCATCAATGTACTCAAGCTGCACCTTAAGCCAAATAAAATGAAATTCAAACTTCAAATAAGAATTAACCATAACCACTAACCATAAATACATTTTTTTTATTTCATTTATTTTTACCAGACATGCTACACCAGATAAATAAATATACAAACAAATAAATAGATATTGTATCTATTAATGCTAGATAGCAATCTTTCTAGTGCAGATTGCGAGCAGAGTATAATGTTCTGTGATAAACATATGTAGAAGTTTTATATCAAGTTCCCATGTACTACACAACAGTGATTAGTAGAGCCTGCTACATGAGTAAGTCATAATCGATTGGGTGTCACAGATTATGTAATGTTAAATTAATCTGGGTAGCACAAACCCTAACATACCATTATTAGACAAGAGGAATCTCTTTGAATATCTGGCATGCAATCATATGCTTGAACAGAACATGATAATGAAAATTACTCAAAAAAAAAAAAAAAATTCTATCCATTGCTAGCTAGTTCAAACTTTCATGTAGTGTCACAGGACACACAGCCATCAGTACCTCACATATGTAACTGCTGGATGCTGAAGCCAATGATCTTAAGAGTTTTGATATCTTGTTACTGTACACTTGAGAAAATGAGGTCAAACCAGCACTTAAGCATCTGAGATTTTTATGTCTGATTAGTTTGTGCAGCAGTTACTCCCATCATCATATCTGACCCTAATTGACCTTAAAGAGCTCAATTTAATCTCCTTATACCGTAGTTGGATTTGTACGAGTTTCTGTATCTATCTGAGTGTCATGTTTTCACTGTGTTTTGAGACTTACATAAATTAGTATATTGTCTGTTTTACTGTGGAAAGATGAACCGCATTTTATTGCTGTGGTTAACAGCTTAACTTGATATTTTATTCTGAGTGTCACTGCAGCCACAAGCTGTGGCCCCGGTCTCTCATTTCCTATTTATGTAATAGCTCTGCTTCAAAGTCATGCCAATATCGCCAGGATGTCATCGTTAATCCCTATATTAAAATCCCACTATCTTTTACTCATCATTAATATACTCCTCATTCATCTGTCTCCCACCCTCACGCCCTGTTCAGCCATTTTCCTGTCATAACAATAATGACAGGTTCAAAACTTGGCCTCAGTGCACTGAATGCGTGTGCACATTCATACACACACTGGAAATTGTAAAAACAAGCATAATGCATGAACACACAGAGCAGCAGAGAGATAGACACCAATCAACCACACACGCTTGTCAGTCAAACCCTCTCTCCTCCAGCCTTCTTCTCTCCTACACTTATGCACACTCAATAGATTTTTGCAAGAATGACATCCAGACACACGCCTCCCTCCCCAGATTCCCAACATATCCCCCTCAACTTCCCAAGGAATTTATCACATTGACTACTGGCCTAACTACAAAAGATGCACCAACAAAACCCTCACTCTTCACGTTGGAAGCTTCTTCAGCGGATTCAAACTCTAAGACATGCTGCAAATGAAACATGACAACATGACAAATTTGTGTTTTCCTTTGTGTTTCACTAAGGTTTTTTTTGGGGGAGCTACACTTGACAGATGTGAGGAACGAAAGACAAAAATTAAGCCAAATTCTACACGGCATATGCCCACATGCTCTGTCACTAAACTGCACAGTCCTGTGCAAAAGAAAATACATTTTATCTTCCAATGAAAAGTAGCAAATGCATTAACAATACAGACACATGCACACGCACACACTTAATGGTGGCCTGAGAAGATAACAAGGCAGTAATTGAGAGTCTGAATAGGCGGGTTATTGGATTAAACGGAGACATATGATGACTGAATGATAAATCAGTCATTCTGGGTCTGGTGATACAGTAGTTAGGGCTCTGTACATCAAATTTCACATCATCTGCTACAGTCTTTCAAAACCTTAATTGAGGTTCATTACAAAAGATGAGGTGGAGAGATGCCTCATGTTGTACTTTCCCCTAGACTTTCATGCACAGCTCTCCAAAGCTTTTTCTCCCTCAGCAGGAAAGCTGCTCGCATCCCCCAACACAATCATTACCCTCCCTATTTGTCACCAACCATGCATCTATCCACCCCAGCCTGCTTACCTTTTGCATCCCATCAGCGCCCCACTGGCCGCCTAAAATCACATCAACAATGTTTCCCCAATTTTCACTCTTGTTATATGTTATATGTAGCCAAGTGGGATTTTTTTTTAACACAAATAAACCACAAACAAACTATGGCTAAGCACACTCTGCTGTGTGAGAGCAAAAACTGCTGCACACATAATTTAAACACAATATTCTGACAGAGAAGGGCAGTGGTGCTGTGGGCTGTCATTATTATTCAAACAAGTTGATTTTCACTGGTGAACGAGAAGGAAACTGCTTAACAAACTGGCTAAACAAAATGTTAGAGACTCAGACTCAGACTAAATAAGCATGCTCCCTCTGTCATTTTTTTCATACACCACCACATTCTGATTGGACAGGAAAACAATTTACACAGATAGACTCTACCTGCATAGGAAGGACTTCAGATTCTCACAGTTTAATGATGTTTCCTCCACACAATGATACCATTTAAGACCAATTAAATGAGAAACTACATATTTCATTTAACCAACCCTTTAATTAGAACTGTAGTTGTGTATTTTTGGAAGCTGCTTGATGTTTTTTTTTTTTTTTTTTTTTTTAATTATTATTATTATGTTGCAATAACAAGACTGAGGGAACATGGGGCTATTTCAAAAATTAAAAGATTAAATTAAAAGACTGAGGCAACATTTTTTTCGGATGAAAAAAATCATATTCATGTAATACAGACTCCTGGGAACATAGGTTGGACCCCAGTACTTTGGACAAAAATCCTCATAATTAAAACAACAATAACGAAAAAAATCCATTTCCATTTTTGTCGAGCTCATTTAATTTACCCAAAGTTTGTATATTTAGTCAGTACAGTAGCTAGCGCTGCAGCTAAGCTAACAATGGAAAAACAAGCAAGACGAGCCATTTTTCTGGGGTCATGTACAAGAATCCTATTTCAGAGTCAATCCATGCTGCCTTATTTGGCTCCGCACGGTCTCAACATCTCACGTTGAAGGATGAGAATTTATCCACACCTCCAAATAAAATAAATAGAGTTACTAATGCGTGAGATGTGGCTCTGAATGCAACTGCTGGTCTCTGTCTGTCCAGGGCTTACTAGTCCACATCTACAGTGTATTACAGGAACACTGAACAATATTGAACACTGTTCGATAGTTTCCTGAGTCTAAGTACTTGTTCTGACATCCATGGTAAATCTATTCCAATGAACAAAAACTCGGATGACCTTACATCTCACCAGTGCTCAGAGCGGATTCGGCAGTGGCCTCCAAGATGCTATAAATTGCTGTGCAGACTATGAGGGGAAATGCCCACATGATAACCCCAAGGACATACCCGCTGTGACCTTTACACTGCTCTCCTCTAACATCCGAGCCAAGTTTCTGCACTTAGCCTTGTTTAACAGCACAAGTGATAGCCACATCAGGTCCTGTGTGCTGGTAAATGTTTCATCATGATTAAGTACCCACTCTTCATCTACTCTTTTTAGATGAAGAGCAGGCAATCCACTCACCGAAGGGTTTTCCTTTTCTTTTTTTTTTCAGATAGTTGAGAAACAGAGAGGGAGAAGGAGCAGGGCAAATCACTGGGGCTGGACTCACAAATCCTTTAGAAAAAAACTGAGTAAATGGTGAGTAAATGGTATTCTTGAAATTAAAGTTCTCAAATTTGTTATTTAATCTTTTAAGACAACCCTTCACCTGTCTCAAAATTCCTACATTACATAGCTAAGCCTCTAATGTCATACATTTAAGCACATTTAGGCAATTAGATTATAACTCAAAGCCTTTATTGGTTTATTTGATGTGGCCCAAATATACCTACGTATATCAGATTTTACAGTTAAACTCAGATGCTAAATATATCATATCAAATATATCAAATCAAATCATACACTACCTTGTTTCAGTAAACCATAAGTTGGACAGATTTAGCATCACAATGGATATGTGTCCTGATATTGACAAACATGCTTATTTTAATACATCGAACTTTTTGGTCTCCTAGCCTCAGTGGTAATAAGGATAAGCATTATTATGATAATTTATTCATGCCTTATTTTGAGATGTTCCTAAGTAGGAAAATTAAAGAAACTTGGAAGAAATAAGACTGCATCTAAGAAAATACTGGGGAATTGCACTTAGAAGCCTTAAGAATTTGCTAAAATTTCTTCTTATGTTATTCTGATTCATCTCAAGAACGCATTCATGAATTTGGTCCCTGGCCAGATTCACATGTGTGTGTATTAGTGACAAAAGCAACCACTTAATCCACTAAACTTCATTCATTATCGCTTGTACCGAGGGAAAATTCCTCCCTTTGATACTCAACTGTCACACCTCGTATGTGTTTGATGTTCAGCACATTCCAGGAGTTCATTGTGATGTGTTGTAATGTAACTTTACGTTGTAGACACCTTCCCTCACCCTGCCTTTACTTCTTCTACTTAAGCTGGTAATTTCTCGCATTGGTCTTTTTTTCCCAAGCTCTTTCTTTTCAGTTCTTTCTCCACCATCTTTCAAAAGAAATGAATGCAAAATCCATTTTTAGGGGTATCTACTGCCAGGTTACACTGTCTGACCTGGACATTAAAATTGGGATGCGCAACATTTCTTTCTGAGCAAACTATTGGTCATTTGTGCCACCAGAGTCAGCAAAGAGTGCCTCTAATTTGTCTAATTAACATCTGGGAGCAGCCCAGATATAATGCGAGGATGCTATTCATACAGTACAATATTCTCCAGAAATTTGAGAGCATCTTATCTTTGAAACACCACATGCCACATGCTTTATTTGTCTTGGAACAACTGAGGCTTGGAGTGGGTCACTATCAGTATGAACACGCACCTTCCTACTGCATAATTCCCTATTACTTTTGGATGGCACCCAAGGCACGCTGGATGGAGCCCAAGCAATGTGTGAATGTGTCTGAAAGTGTGACAAAATGCATCAATTTAGACAATAATTGCAGGGAACAAGGTTACGGTCCATTAAAGCAAAGCATACTGTGATGCAGAAATCTCACATACTAATCTCTTCTCATTAGAGGGACGTGTAGGACTCAGCTAATGGCTTTGCAAATGTGGCAGCGGATTTGTCATATTCTGCCTACTTTGAATGTGGGTTTAGGTCTGCTCTGCAAAACAGATGTACAATACAGTAGTAGTATAGTAGTATAGTGTTTAACTCAAGAGAAAAGGCTGACGCGAAGAAGATCCAAAATCAATGTCAGCATTGCTTTGCAGGTAAAACAAAGTTCATGAGTCTCTAATAATATCTATTAATATCCCTAGTATCCATAACATCAGCCTTCAACAACTCCATTACAAGGCAAATAGCTGAGTGGGTACTAAAAAACAGTTATACGATATTAAGTAATATTAAAAGAAGAAACAAAGTAGGATTCTGGCTGAATAATGGATATCTAGTTAATAGTGATCCTCCGTGGTGATTAGACAGCTTTAAATGGATAAGTGCCTCTTTTCTCAAACAAGTGGGTAATGATAGGAACGGTTATTGGATAATAACACTTAAGCCAAAGCTATTCAGCATGTAGAGTGTTGAGCATGCCTGAATTGTAAGAATGGGGACTAGGAGTCAGTATGCAGATATGTTGTTACTATTTGTATTTGTGGAGTTGTTCATCCAACCAAATGACTTGTATTTGTGTCTGTGTATCACTCTCACTCTGACCTTCTTTATGCTCCCACCCTCCCACTCCTAACTGGGACACAGTGAACAGTCAATAATAAACATTTTATTATTGACAATTTATGAACTACCTTAAGCCAAGAACTGCAGAATCTGTCTAACCCACCCCCACCCTGCACTGAATGGACAATGAACATTTATGGAGTGAGAAGAGATATCTAGATGAAATAGTGATGCAATAGCATGCAGTTATTAGTGGTTATAAAAAGGTTTAATATCAACCTCTTCTTAAAAACTCAATCCTTATGTCAGCATATTCTGGTTTAAATGAAAATAAAGAAAAATCTAAAGCTTCCATGGAAGGAAAACCTCACATCTTTGGCTGCTCTGCCACAGCTCAAATTTCTCTATGTTGCATTTTGTGAAGACAAGTGACGAGTGATATGGAGATCTATCCCTGCTGTGCTGCACAGACTCGGATGACAACAAATCTTAATCCCTATCAAACTAATTCCCCCATGCTATGTCAGCAGAGCAAGACCAAAGGAAAAATTATCCTAAAGCAAAATTAGGAATCACAAAAATAAGGCTATTCACAAAGGACTCAATCTTTCTCTTTCTGTTGTGACTGTGTCTGTAGACAAACTGCACATCCTTGTGTTCTGAGTTGACTGATAACAGCCAGGAAAGATTTTTTTTCCAGCTGAATGTGTTTTTTTTTTTGGCATATACTGTTTTATGGGGTATGTTAAAAAAAAATAAAAAATACATCTTTAAGGGTCTGAATTATGCATTTTTTTTTTTTTTTGCTGGGCCCCTTACAACAGAACTGTCCTGTTAAAATTCATCTTTGTCTTACCAATTAAAGAGCCACCACTGAGGACAAGTCCATACTAATCCAGAGAAATCTGAATAATAATTTATCCATTTTGCCCTTCCGTCTACACAAAAATGTCATGTAATCCTGGAACCAAAACAATCTATATGTTAGACAAAGTAATACAAGTGTTTTAAAGAAATTTAAATGTTTTGGTGTAAATTACTCACTTTTTAAAAACTGTTTGAAAACACTAATGTGGATGGAAAGAGTGTGACATGAAAACAGCCCTCTGGATTAGTGTGGACTTGGCTTCATTGTGAGGCTATTAGTCCTTCATCATTTTCTGAAATACTTTTTTGCTAACAATACCACAGCTGATTTGGATCATTTGACATAACTATAGGTAAATGTACTGGTTGCAGTTTTGGTTCAGTCACAAGATCTTGCAAGTGCTTCTATTTATAACATTATGGTGTCAGCAGTCAAGGCACCAATCAAATGTTTTGTACATTACCACTGATCATAACTTCTATGGCCAATATTTTTTTAGTAATGCTTGTTTTTTCACCATGAAATTGTTAGTTATTCAATCAGTTCCCAAAATGGTTACCAGTTTGCCCATTAGCATCCGTAGAATCCCCTATACAATTCCATTTCTGTGCTCCCAACACTTTCCCTAACATCTGTTTTAAAATGAATAGCCACTACTAACAAACCAAGTTTTGTTTTGGCTCAGCTTGAACCTTACTATGCATTTCATGTAGACAACGCACTGCTTCCTTACCTCAGGGTCATTATTTGAATCTGGTGCCCTGCTATTTTTGCTCTCTACTGCTTTTTTAAAAATGTGATTTTGATAATGGTGCTGTTGACTGGAGTGCAAATTCTCTGAATGATAGATAACTAAGCAGAGCACAGAGACATCTGATAAGGCTGAATAGGGCAGTGTTCATAGGGGAACACTGATAAACATTCATATGGCTGCATTTGTAATCATCATTACATGCCATTCATCTGTATCGCCCTGTTAGCACAAAGAGACCGACACGACTCTTAGATAAAAGTGCTTACTTAATACTTAACTGAGTCAAATCTCCCCTGTTATTAGGCCAATCAATTGTGAGATAAAAAAGAAAGACAGGCAGGTAGTGATGGAGAAATTTTGGAAGGTAAGGAGGTTAATTTGCTTGTCTTTTTTAACCTTTATCTAGGACGGACTGACTCAGCCTGCATGTCTACATTTTTCAGCAATACCCTTTTTATCATTCATTCGACCAGTCTGCTACTGATGGCTACCAAGCAACAACGGTGGCATAAGTGTTTTGCTCAAGGGCATCCCAACTCTTGAGGGAGGCTACAGTGTTCACATTCACATTTTCTCAGCTAGTCTGGGTTTCAAACTGTCACCCTTCTGGTCACCAGCCAGCATCTCTAACTTCTGGGCTGCTGCCGCTCCACATGTGTAATCAAATAGTTTGCTGCTCTACAGTAGCCACTCTACAGTATGCATGTGTTATGCATAGTTCCCCTTGAATGAGCATTAGGTTTTACTTGATCTCACTGCCCCAAGCTTGCCATGTGCGTCATCCCCCAGCTCCTTCCAAGCAGAAAGAGGTTTGCACTGTATAATATTGTAAATGATTAAAAATAGCACTAGAGAGGGAGGATGGAGAGGAGGTGGAGTGGGGGGATGGGATCTTAAATGACTGCAAATATGCTCTTGTATGTATAAGTATTTATAGACTCATTATGTCTTCCTTTTGAAGTTCAGGCATGCTCTTCGGCGTGTGTGAGACAGAGGGACAGAGACAGAGAAGGAGAGAGAGAGCGAGAGAAAGAGCATGCACGAGGGGTCGCTGTAGAGGAGAGCAGAGGCCAGATGCCTGCTCTTAATTTGTCCAAGCCAAGCTGTTTATGGTTAAACACAGCACTTATTAGAAAGCAGACTTAATTTATTTCACTATGAGCTTTTAACTTGCTAACATTGTAAATGTGGGAACCAAAGGGTTTGTGCGATACCTGTATTATTGCCTGGTTGGTTTGATTCAAAGTGCTATTGGCAGAATTCCACTACAGGTATGTAGTCTGACAACATAACGTCCTAAGAGAGCGATGGGGGTGTTGGATCAGAGTGATGCAAACAGACAGGGTGTCATGGAATATGAAGCCCGGGTGGTCAAATTTTAACTGAAAAGAGGGGGGGGAAAAGCAAAAGGAGAGAATGTCTGAGGGTGAGTATGTTTGGAGGGAAAGAGAAAGAATGGATGGGTGCAAACTGGAATGAGGTGTAAAATTACAAGGGTTCGGCAGCCATAAGCTTTTGCTTCAGCCGAAAACCCTTTTCGACCAGCCATATTCATTTTCTTTAATTCTTTAATTATGTTTAATATGTTGTGCTGCTGTGATCGAAATAAACATATTCATTCATTCATTCATTCATTCATTCAAAACTTTTGAGGAGAAGCTAAGACTCAAAAACAGAAAAAAGATACATAAGGTTTCTTCTCAAAAGGTTACCATAAGTGGTGGTATCTGGGAAACCAAATACAGCCAATAGTCTTCGTTTTTATTCCAAATTCAAATATATTAGATTAGTGCAGGCATTCTTTCTGTGCACATTTAACTCTGCAAATATTACTCAATCATTAAACAGGAATAACGCTGATGCACCCCATTGAGGGTAAGTAAAATGAGCACTTGCTGGGTCAATTTTTCTTTCTCAGATGACCCTGGAAGGAGGCCTAAACCCAGCAGGAAAACTTAGCACCTGCCAAGTACAATGGGGGCACTGTGGTCAAAGAGAAAAACAGACCAGTTTTAACAGAAAATTTTCCCATGATTGTTAACATTGAGGTTACAAAAACTCAAACCCAATTGTCCAGGACGGAAACAACAGGTGCCTTTTTTTTCTTTTTTAATTAAATGGCAGAGCAAAATCATTCTAAAAACAAACCCAACAAAGTGTTTATTTTGCATTCTCTCTCTGCACGTCTGTCTTTGTGTGACAGGTCTCACCTATCTGTCTCCTTGTCTCGCTTTATCTCTGCAGTGATGTGCTGTTCTAACATTTTGAACCTTTGTCTCGCCCGCTCCTCATCTGTGAACACAAGGCAGCAGCAGACGAGCCGGACAAGCTTGTCAACACACACTGATAACATCGTACATACAAACCCAGCAGTGGCTCTTTGGGCGTCTGTTGCCAAAGTCTTTAATTAGGTCATTTTGTGTGTTCAAATATCTGACGTTTTAATCCATTTCCATCCTTATGATGCCAGCGAGGGCCAGAACCCCTCTGAAAGGAATCTATACAGAGCAGAGCTGCAGGCATGGTGTAATTAATGAAACCACACCGACTCTTCAGTAGGAGTCACATGTTTCAAGGCGGTGCTGAGGAAAAAAAAAACATTTCAGGCTCTCTGTAAGTTATTAAGAGTACAGCTGACTTTTAGGAAGCTTGATGGCCCTACAGTTCACTGTCCTGCCTAAAAGGAGGGCCAGAAACTGATCTATAGCCAAGCGTTATGTGCTTTGTGAGTAGGAGAAGGTGATCTTTGTCCTCTCCCACTCAATTTTATTTACGCAGCCCAGGCAAGCTATGAATTAATTGCATGACCTGCCGTCTGTTGTGGGTCCCCAATTAGTCTGTGTTTCTTCTCCACTGAAACTTTCCTTTCAGTTCCCATGAGCTGCCCCATCATAGCGTGCAGCCCTGATGCCTATCACAGCATTCACCACGGAAACTGACACATCCGCTGTGATTTTTGCGTCTTAACACGTCACGACACTGGGAATGACAGGAGCCAAGTGGCCAGCTGCTGAAACGGGCTTTAATTAAACAAATGTGTAAAAGGAGAATAGATAAATGTTTGCACAGCCTTATTTGTTTCTTCAAAATCATAAGAGACTTTACGCCTGAGATAAAGCTACTTATACTCACATACACAGTACCAGTGCAAAGATAACACTCAACCTATTTGATGATCACAATCACTAAATACACAAAGTGTAAGAGACTGCTCTGAGATGTGTCTATTTTACTGGGACAACGGCCTGATAATATCTTAGTTATACCTATATAGTATCTACAGTACGTCTTATGTCAACTTTAGTATGCATGCAGGCATACTAAGCTCTGACCCTTGGCCTTTTAAGCTATTGAGGGCCCCTTCAATAACTAGAGCTCTGAGGCCCACTTGAATAACACTGTTGCATGACTTACTTTTCAAGAGATCTGCACTAACTTTGAACAAATGTAACACAATATTACTGCAGTCTGGAATACATTTTATCTTTCACATAATACAACACAATATATCTACATGAGGTTAGGCTCCAGAAAACAGTGTTTTAGATAATAAGTGGCAAATGAGTTGCAATGCTGAAATTAATTGATACACATCGTAACATAGAACCAGCTCAACTTCACAGCCACAGTCAGCACTGGTGTGCTATCCTCTCTTTGCATTCAAATGTCCTCTCCCATTCCCAAGTCATCTACCACTGAAACTGTGGTGGTCTAAGCCAAAAAGGCTGCAGACTGTGATTGCTTCTGACTGCTTCCGACACACACACACACACACACACACACATATATATATATATATATATATATATATATACACACACACACACACACACACATATATATATATATATATATATATATATATACACACACACACATATATATATATATATATATATATATATATATATGTACACATATATTCCTCTGTGTATTCCAAACAAACTGCTGGTGCTGCTTCTGTAAACAGAAAACGGATCGCTTCCTGTGCAGCAGAGGATTATTCCTGGGAAAGAAGGACCCCCCAATAGGTTTTTTCTAGGCAGGCAAATGTAAAACTTTCATTAATTGGCTATAGGCTGAATCACAATTATATGGTATTACTCGACAAAGAGTAGCAAAACATACACATTTGTCTGAAACCTTAGAAAATTAAAGATTTCTTGCACTGTTTGTTGAGAATGCAGGGAATGCACGTCATGTAGGCTGGTATAATAAGTAGTCAGAGTCGTAGTCATCGAAACAGATGGTGCAGATGTTTCTGAAAGTCAGTAGGAGTCAAGAACTTGATGGGTTTTTTTTGACAACTGCACTGAGGTTGCCTGCAATTATTACGAAGAAAATAATAACATGTTGTCAGTTTTCTGTGCCACACCACATATTTCAGATGCAAGTTAACCGTTCAAAATAAATGACAGCTTGCCAACCAATTCCAACCCTGAAATGAGTGGAAAATATGAGTAATGCTGGCCAGACACTCACCTATCTGATGTTGAAGCATTTTACTTAAATACGCTAAACGAAATCAGACTCTTTTCTGACGTTTTCACACAAGAAAGGTGCTGTACACACAACCACACAATTACACACAACCCTGAGACAGCCCCGTGTGAAGGATTACAGCTTCTCACAAAAGTTTTTTTTTTTTTTTTTCCCCAAACCAAAGCGCCTCACAAACAAATTACAACAGGATACTGCGGAATCAACAACTACTGTATAATAATATCTACAGAAGGGGATTTGTTTCAGTTTCACAGCCATCCCTTCATTAAGCTCCTCAGTGCTGAGCCAATTTCCGTTTAGAATCTCCCAACAAAGCTGATGGATATTTAGAGTCCTAAAACATTCATTTTAATTGGAGACACGCAAATGCCACTTAAATCTGCATTAAATGCTTCAAAACAGTCATTATGCTGAGGGCAATTATAACAGATACTAGAGGGGTAATGAACGTGAATGATCGGAAATAACACTCTGCCGGCACACAGCCAAGGCACGCAAGACTGGGGAAGGATAAATTCCCTGTCACACTCAAAAACAGACAACCCCCCTCAAATGTGGGGCTCGTTTGGTGTATTCAGCAGCAGCAGATCTCTGGATTTATCTGAGGTTAGCAGGGGGCCTTGTCATAGTACCCACCACGGTATCCCTCTGCCCCACTTCAGAGTTTGGGCAGGTAAGTACCTCACTGTTTCAACTTTCCTCTGGTGGCAAACTTGTAAAGCTCTTTGCTTTGATAGGACATGTAAGTACTATTCTCACTCAAACTGAATAAACAAGTCAAACTTATAATGCTTTTCTGATTTTTTTTTTCCCCAAAGATTTTGTCTCAAAATGAGTCATACTTCAGAATCTGAAGGGGCTATCTTGCTGTCACTCGTTCATGCGCTTTCTCACTCACCTGCTGACTCCCAAATTTGGTCCAATTCATACAGTGACACAGGGTTTGTCATGTATAGATAGCAGTGGTGCAACCTGCCATATGGGACAAAAGAAGCCTGCCAGGTTCTCCGCTGAGAGTCTATTTCAAAGCTCAATGCTTATTTCAGTCTCAGCTGGATTGCTGAGGTGCCACTGTGCACCCAGGACAACAAAGAGTTCAAGCCAAGAACATTCTGCCCACTCATGTTTTCAACAACAGGAAATGGAATTCTTACAGGAAGGAAAATGGGGAAGTTGAATCCACTTTCCATGTAGGTCAATTAAAAGTTAAGACTGCTGTTGAAGTCAGACTCACACCTATCTTGACAACATCCATCTATCCAGCCAGCCGTCCGGCAGTGAACTGCCATGAGTAATGTCCAGTTTAACAAACTGAACAGGCCAGCAGTCATATGGGGAAGTTTTTTTTTTCTGTCTCACTCAGTGTCTTTGGTAACATAATTACCACAGAAATCCTATGGGCCTTAAGTTATGCATTCAAGTCTTTAGGAACTCACCTGGAAAATAGGAAATGTGCTTAAAAGGCATAAACCTGTCAGCCCAGGGCAGTCATCTACACAGGGCTTGTTAGTATTCATTGACAACACATCACTTTTTTTCTTGATCTCTTTTTGATCTTTAAACATTGGACTATTACTCAGGATATTTTAAAGGGCTTCAGCTAGTGTGGCAAAAAGTAATCTGCTTATCTGATGAGCAGAAATTAAGGCTCTTTATTTTCATTCATGTGAATGAATACATGAGCACATATACTGTGCTGGGCACTAATAAATTCAATGGAGATAATACATCTTTACTGCATGGCTGATTAAATTTCAGCTGCATTACGACCGCCTTACATTTAATGAATGGAACAACTTCAAAGCTGTGGCTCCCTAAATTTTTCTCTCCACTTGTCAGACACTTTGTTTCACAGTTTTACATCCACTAACAAGGCATAGCCTACAGTACCAAATCACACAGATGTAATCTCTTCTGCTTCAGTGCAAATTTTTATTTTATGTGACATCTAAGCTACAACTGTGTTGTTTACACCATTATAAAAATACCCAAATCCAGTGAGAGCTATTGTTGCATGTGCCTTTTTTAATCAAATGAAGGGATTATCATAAACCAATGGGTGGAGAAATCCCAGGAAGAGGCAATAATCATATCCTCATACATAACCATGTAGTTCACACACAACATTATTTGTGGGGCTATTTCCTCTCCATCCTGATGATGGAAATGTGTCCTGACCCAAACGTTTGTGCGTGAGAGAGACGCTGATGTCAGGAGTGTTATTTGTAAATCATCCTACCACAGCCTCCAAATGATGACAGCCATGATATTATGTGCCAGTGAGTGTCTGTGGGCCTGAGCACGGCAGGAGCCTCTTGGGGTTTCAGAGGAGCAGACTGTTCCTCTGTAGACTATTAAATTATGAGCGTTTCACCAGCTTCATCTACTGAGACAAACACTGGTCTGTCAGTCTTGTTGGTGCTGAGTGAACTGACGGTGCGCATCACCCGAATTTAACCCTATAAAGGTTTTATACCATGCACTCCATATTATCATTAAATCCACAATAAACCCCCCACAGTCTAAGTCCCACCATGCAACCACAGTGATCAAAACAGCTCTTGTATCCATTTATTTATTTATTTCAAATATTCCGGTTAGGTAACAACATTGAAGAATGCCCAACGTTGTGCGGCTTCACAGTGTCTCTGGATTTTCTGAAGTGTTTCTCCACAATGAGCCTGCTGTAGCCTTTCCTACATCATAGTCTATAGGTCAATGAAGATTATATCAGCTCCGAAAGTGGGCTATAGACCACAAAGTCAAGGTCAACTTCGACCGCACAGAATCAGCTGTGAAAAACTGTAGCGATCGTACAATCCTACAGAGGGGTACCACATCACAGCCAAACTGTACGTCCCTGTTGTGAGATTATCCACGGGGAATAAAAATGTGATCAAATACAAAACGGCAGCGAAAACAACAAACTTACTATCAAGTGGGCTAGTCATCTGCACACGCACATCATAGTGCCGTATGAGTTATTAGAATAAATTAGATGCATAAAATTTGGCACGGGTGTATGGCAGGCTCCAAAGAGCGGGCATCATTGCTCTAGCCCGGGTCTTTAAGCCTAACCTGCTCGTCAGATCTCGCTGGAGCACACTGGCAGGCTGGAACACACAGCCTTGTTTACTGATGGATCGTAAATAGGTTAAACCATCTACAGCGCACACAGTCCGCTGTAACGGCACAAAAAACACAACAGTATTTATCTAAGTTCACTCTACTACAACCGGTCGCTCTGCACAAGCAAACACACATTTTAGACTTTTTTTCTTTTACTTTTCAACTGAGCTCAGTCACACGCGCGTGAACGCCGCACGCTTAGGGCGCGCGACGCTCCGACTCCCCCAGGTTCACTTTACTCACCTGCGTTCCTCAGCTTCTTGTTCCGATACACCGAGAAAATCACCAGCAGGTTGCCCAGGATGTCAACTACGATAGTGAAGATGAGGAAGGACCCCAAAGTTGTTGTAACCCAGGGGGGGCGATTCAAGACGTGGTCATTCGGGTCTAGCGACGAACTGTTCAGGTGAGACCCATTTATTACCATTGTAGGCTGTATATCTGCGGAACTTTCTCACTTAGCTAAACCAAAGTGCAGCGACTCCCATGTGTCCTAAAATCTAGATAGTGGAGACGCCGGTGCTGTGATGTAAGCCTTGTATCCCGCGGCTTTCATCCTCTCTCTGGTTCCCAGTGGACTTTCCCAGCTTCCGCTGCTTTAGCTCTGTCTCTTCCCTCAAGTCGCCTCGCTGTCAGTGTCTATACCGACTGTGTGCCCATCACTGTGCTGGTACGTATGTGTGACATGGAGCTGCAACTTCAAACCTTCCCAACATGTGATTAAACAGCCACGGGCACGGACAGATGAGCGGTTTTATTTTTAAGGGGGGAAATACTGACACTTAGCGGCTGAGAGGAGTAACGCAGCGAATGGAGACCCTTTCCACTCCTCATGTCACATGCAGGTTCATTCACGGCTCTGGCAGGCTGACTGTATCTTATTTAAAGCGCCCATTCATGATTATTCTGGAAAAAAAGCAAACATTCATAATTAATATATTTCAATGTTGAAAATTCTGCGACTAACACGGGTACTAGGAGGGAACACCATCTTACATATAGTCAGTATTTGAATGCTCAGCCATGCTGGTGATTGACAATAAGCCATACAATTTAGCCTTTCAGTTTCCTGGAGTCCCACAGGTCTACTTTACCATATCAAGGAGTCTTCATTGGTATGTAAAGCCACAGGCTCTTGCTGCCTGAGATTTTGTCTCTGAGACCTCCATCTGAGCAGATTTAATTGTCAGATATTGTGATTTAGTAAACAGTTTATTATATATGTTGGAAGATAATTGCAGGGGGTGTGGGGGTGGGAGTGTTCACAATAAATGGGTCAGTACAGCTTGGATAACAATGAGTGAATGACTATAAGCCCCCACCCACACACGAACACATACACACACATACCACATACACACTCATATGCGCTCACACTTTTGTAGCATACTCTGTACAAAATATCTCAGAGAGTGATGCTTGTCAATTGACACATTATATTTGAGAAAGATGCTATAAATATCACAGCAAAATTACAATGAGGCATCTTGATTATAACACAAATATTGTAATGATAGGCTCTATATAATTACGGTATTACTGTGATATCTGTATGGAACCTATCTATCTATCTTACAACCCACCTATGATGTTTTCCATGCTTTGCATCCAACGCAGCCAAAGCTCCACCCCCCTTTGACCCTGAATAGGAATAAGCTGGTAAAGATGATGAATGAAAGCTGCTTCTGGTTTGTTCATGCATAGCATGGAGACGTTTGGTGTGAGTAATGAATATTCACCGTGATTCTTACATGAAGCCCCTGCATGCATTAGCTAGCTGACTATTCATTAATGTTTTAATTTTACACAGCTGCATGTCCCTATGCTGTTCCTGTTTCCATTGGCTGAACCAGGATTTGAACTATTTGGATAGCTAAGTTTGGAATCTTTGGTACTGGCATGGCTCAATAAACCATCAAGCTACTGGGAGAAAATGTTTTGCTCTGTCCTTACTTCAAACCTGCAAAATTGCTTCACATAAGGCAGGTAAAATGATTGCAGCATTTGCACAACAGTGAGCGGACCGACCAAACACTTAAGTAAAGCCACAGGGCTTTTAGTCAGTGCTATTCCTTTTTCATCCCACTATATGTATTTTATGTGCATAATTTTTCATAGATAGAAAATGAGGGCAAGACCACAATCACTAGAATGGGAGGGCAGGCACCAAATTTGGAGACTCTAATACCAATATTCGAAATTTCCTGTATTCTGACAGTCACATTTTGCTGCGACCGTACACCAGGGTCTACATTTAGATCCCTCCAGATCTGCTGAAGTTGCTTAGTGACTGCAGGATTTTTATCAGGTCCTTGTTGAGCTGCACATGTCTGAATGGATTTAGTAGTAACCTTTATAGGTCAGCTGATGGCACTCATGGAAGATCACTCTTGACATAACACAGCATGTCATTCCTACTTTATTTATAGCGAGGGTGATCCATTTAACCACTGAAGCACTCTATCAAACATCCACGTTCACAGTAAAAGTGCAGTGGGAGGGGATGATTGAGCAGATCGTTGATTAATGCCAATGACTTTTGCTGTGTGCAGATATCTGGCTTTCAAACTTCAGTTTCTTATCCTTACTCTCTTTGGAGCTGAGTGGAGTGTATGCATGATTGGAGTGAGTGTATCTACTTTGACTTTAAAAACTCCACCTGTTAACACCAAAGTGCTGCAGTGGCATGCTGTTGTTGTTGTAAGAGAGTCACTGAGCAAAACATTTAATTCATGAGCTGACTTAACCACTGCAGTTAGAAAATCACTGAGCAACCTGCTGATATGTGGATGTACTGCGCACCAATCTGGAGTTCAGTTGTCCCATAGATTTCCTGAAAGGATATTTCCCTTCTCTTAATACTTTTGACCAACCTAATCAGGGTGAGATCATGGAAATAATTGGATCTTTTAAAGGATGCATCCACAGCTCATGATAGAGGCAGCAATAGTTAAAGAAGTAAGATCAATTATCATCAAACCTTTAACTCAGGTCCTTGCCACCTCATTAAGCACAGGGATCATTCCAAAGCCTTTAATTAAAGCTAATATCATCCTTTGTTTAAAGCAGATAGTCCTATACCATCTTTTCAAATTATTGACCCATTTCTATGTTGCCATATTTTTTTAAATTCTTAAAAAATGTGTTTACATTTGATTAAGAATGACACACTTTATGGTTTCCAATATGGCTTTTGTGGAGGGCATGCTACTGCACCTGTGTGGCAGTGCTATAAGTTAGTGATAAATTATCCACTGCTCTCAGAGAAAATAAATATACTTACTGTCATCACATTAATATTTACTGTATATATTTACTGTCATCACATTAATGAAAATTCACTTAAAACATCACTGTTACGGGGAAAAGTAAAGTAATTATAGAGTAATACATCATTCCCAACACTGCTACCAACAGCTAACAAAAGCTGGTCACATTTGATGCCCTAAATGGTAAGAATATATTTTCCCAGGCTTTTTGGAAATTTTGTGCAGAAAGGGGCCCACAAGCTCTGGCATTTACAAACTTGACCGCACAGGAGACACACAGTCTGCCGGTATCCCTGGGTGCCAACATTAGTTTGCTCGCTTCTGTTTTGCATTTTTGACATCTCAGTTTTCATATTTCCTAATTTCAGACATATTTTCTGGCCTGTTTGCATTTTGTGACCCTGGCCAAGTCACTTTTTTCATGGCACTGCAGATGTCCAGCAACAAAAACATAAAGATATGCCAATCGCCATACTTGCATTATGTTAGGAATTTGGACAAGTAATGACTAAGTCAGAGGTGATGGAAAGTAATTTTTTTTTTTTTTTTTTTTTTGACATTACCAGCTATGGTGAGAACTTCCTATCTTTCCTTGCTGCTGGACTGGAACTTTGTTTGGATTCAATCAGTTGTGCATGTAGCACTTTTTAGCATGTGCAGTGCAGTACAATGATCCTGCACTGGCCTTTGGTTTTGCTCAGAGCAGCCACTCACCTTTTGTCTCTTTTTGTCCTTAACCTATTCCATAAACAGTTCAGTTGAGATGCTTTTCAACACTCATGGCAGCATTCCAACTTTATTACTCAGAGGGTGAGAAAATCCAAGCTGCCTTTGTACCTCTACCTTTATCACTCATCTCTCTACATCTTATCATGACATTTCTCTATTTCAAGATATACAGACAGCTTGCTACAAAAGCTACTGGACTTGTTTGCTCCTTTCTGTCTCTTGTGTTTCTGTATATCACATTTTAAGACCCCCCTTTTTTTTTAGCCCCCAAACTGTTCAGCTGAGAGCATTTGGATGCAGTGTGTCTTTACAGCCAGACATTGATCAGTACATGCAGTATCCATGAGTACACTGACACAAACACATTACATTGAAAGCCTTCTGTGTGGATGGAAACAAAGCGAAGGAAGGAAATAGAATTAGCAAGAGACTTTTTGAATGACTGGTGCAGAAAGCGAGTGAGACAGACAGCAAAAATATATATAAAACAAAAAAGCAGAGACATTGAAAGACACGTGGGAGAGAGAAGATGGGAGCAAAGAAAAGAGTGAACCTCTGATGTGAAGTGTCATTTGCTGATATTCAGTCACTGGAATTTTGCTGGATGATAAATGAAGGCTTGACAGCATCAGTAGAGCAAATGGAAAATGCTGAGACACCAAACTGCAAAAGGAAACTTTTTTTTCCTGCTGTAAATTCATGGAGAGTATGTGTATTTATGGCTTGCCTACTAAATGTGCTGGAATGTCAGCTGTTGATGGCAATAAACTTATGTTCAGTGTGCAAATTGCATTGAGGCCCAATTAATTTGAGAATAGAAAAAAAAAATCAAATAATGTAATCTCATTTTCAATCAAATACTCTTTACATACAGTAACTTATTTAGCTCAGCATGGAGTCATGGGGCACACGTACTGTGGAGAAGATCAGAGTCCATGTACAGCTGTTCAGATTATTCTACTGTAGCAAATACAGTATCTTCAATTAACAGTCTGATAATAATGGCTGATGGCCTACAAAATGAAAAATATGTAATGCATTTGTCACACAAACATGAACATTTCATGCATGCAAAATTACGTTTCAAATCAGCAGCTGACAGTTTGTATACTTACCTCATATTCCTGGGTGGAGCGTGTAACCTCTCTGCATTCCCCACAGTGTCTTTGTAATCATCCAGAAGGTTGTCCAATGGATAATTGAAGTGGCTCATAAATCAATAATTTCGGTGGTAGGTAGAGGAGCAAGCGTGGAACCATAGTGCATGTCACCCAAACCAAGATAAGTGATGAACACGCATCTCAGAGAGAGACACAGACATATCTGCAGGGGATATTGTATTTTTTTTCCTCTTTTTTTTTTTTTTTTTTTTTTTTTTTTTTTACACATGCTTTTAGGAAAGCATGCTGTTGCTACAAGGGTTTACTTTCATTAAATGCGTCTCAAGGGATAAGGAGGAATAATGCTTCAACACAGAATGTATCTGTGAACACTAGCTTTGTGCCACATTATGTCAGTCAGTCTGCAGCAGAGGCAGTGAAAGGGTGAGAGTTTCTGCTTTGGTAACAAGTACCTTTCTATTTCAAGAAAACACCACCTGAATTGACAGAGGACAGACGGCGAGAGGGAAATAGAGGAATACTAAGGCCTGCAAAGGAGATGTCTGTCTGTCTTTAGGTCATTTGCTGAATGAAAGCAGAGAGAGACATGGAGGTGTAAGATGGAACCTCTTCAACCAGGATGGGAACCGTAGAAACAGGCTCAAGAGAGACGGATGACTTTTCTGGGAGAAGGAGGGGTGTGAGGAGGGGGAGAGAGAGCGGAGCCGGCAACGTTGGGGGAGGGAAGCGGTGTACCCCCAGCAGCCATGATGAGGACCGGGTGCAACAGAATTCCCCCGCTCTCCTCTGTGTCTGTCTCTCATTTGACAGAGCTGTCAGCAAAACGAGGAGAGGAGACAGAAGTAATGTAATGAGTCCAGTCTCTGCACAAGCCCGGCGTGTCCCTCCCGCTTCACTGGTCATCACTACATCCCACAGAGAAACAAGAGTGTTTGCTTTTATCTGGTGTTGTTCCCTCCTCCACTTGGTTGGTTGCCATGACAACAACAGAGCTCCACCCAGGAAGAGAGATGTGTATGGTGGGAGAGAAAGAGAGAGAGAGGATTATTGGGGTCAGTGGTCTCTCTGTCTGTCTGTCTGTCTGTCTCACACGTGCGCTCGCAGCATATGACCGCACACACAAACAGTGGTACAGAGACAGATTTACTCACTTAATCCCCTGACATCTACGGGGTAGGAACCTCATTTTTTTTTTTTTCATTCACAGTCCACAAAAACAGGTGAATAGGAGAATTCATTCACTACACATTTTTTGTGAACTTGCTTTTACATATTATTTTTGATTTTGCTTTTGCTTTTTTTGTTTGTTTTTGAGTCACATTTTTTTGTTGCACATTTTATTGCTCCTTCTATGCTATGCCTTTTAGTAAAGCACTGGTAGGTTCTCTGACATATTTTATATAGATATTGTATTATTATTATGGCTATTGGTGTCCTGACAAAGTGGTTGATTAGGAATCTGAGCAGGTTTTATGTATTTTTCATTTGATTTTATCCTCTAAGATTTGCCGGTGGCTTGGGGCACAGTATTATTACATATTCAGATGCTGATTGGGTATGTTATTGTAATCAAAATATTCCTCATCATCAAAGACATCGAGTGCAGTCAGTATTGACACGCCAACCTCCATCGCTTCATTCACTCTGCACTGTCTTTCCCTCCCTCCACTCCTGATCTACAATGCGACGCACATCCTGACTATACTTTGGCCTGTGTGTGCCACACTGAGTAAGCCACTTCAGCAGGTGTCTTTGTTTACTCACAGTGGTTAAGCATTTCTCTTTCTTTACATTGTGTGCACAGACCATTGTTTGGGCAGATAGCTGAGGTGGATAGATGTTGAGAGACGAGTGCGCCGAGGGAGTTGAAGTTTTGTGCAGACACACAGACAAAGCAGTGGTGCATATAGATGTTATAGTGTGTGGTGCCTCTCTCTCTCTCTCTCTCTCTCTCTCTCACACACACACACACACACACACACACACACACAGACTATGCATTTACATTTGTACATGCACGGCATCATGAGGTAGTTCTACCTTAAACACAGAGGCAAGGAAATTGTTTTATGGAAGCAAATGAATCTAAGTTTAGGCTCTGACTGATGACCTGAAGGACAATCAGTTTTATTAAAGCAGTTTTATTAAAGCGAGAGTTACTCTCTCTTGAGAGAGAGTAACTCTCTAGAAATGAGACCAGACACATGCTCTCTGTGGTTCTTTGGTGTTATCTAGCAGGAAGGACAGGAGAGGAGTGGAGTGGTGTATTATTGTTGGCAGACAAAATGTCTGAGGTATTTGCTTACATCCTGTAGCTCAGTGGCTCACCACCATGTACCAGAGCACTGTGCAGGTTTCCATTCCAGCCAATCAACACATCAGCCGATTTCACTGATTTGCATATGTTGATGCAGAGAGGGAGAACTTATGAGTGTCATCACCTGGTCGAGTGTTGGGCTGAAATGAAAACCTGCATGAGAACCTGATTTAGCTTGTGAGTGTTTCTCTTTCTGGTTCCCTCAGTGCCATCTGTCCTGTCTTGGTTTACACTGTTAGCATACAGAGCCATCTTGTGGACACTTTTTAGTACTGCAGACACCTTGAGCTTCCAAATGAAAGCTAATAACCACAGCCCCTGAAGCAGAACGCCTCCAATTACAAATAACTCCATTCTATGGCTCCATAATGTGTATATGAATGGAGTCTGTATTTTATTTAATGGAATAACACCTGGTGCTATTTATGGACTTAATTGGATCCATCAAGCATGAGATTAAGGAGCACATGAGTAGTTGCAAAGTGGTTAGATTGCTATCCACTGCTGGAGGTCGAGAAATATTTTCTCCATTAAGCTTTGTAGGTATGGGTTAACGTAGGCCTGTCTGATTGTAGATGTGTGACATACCATAGAACCTGTTTCTCCAAATAATGTTAATGTCACAAGCTGGCTGAGAAAGAAAAGAATTCCTTAAGAGCTTGGCAATGACAGTGTACAATGTGGAATGCAGTTCATATAACACGTCCTCACGTGGCACCAGCACTGATTTAAAAGTGTTGACTGCACAACAGACTTGGGGATAGAAAATTTCACAAAAGATTAAGGAATAACATGCTCTGTATACAGCTATGGAAACTTCATGACTGAGTTTTTCGGCTACACAGTTGGGTCCTTACAATGCACAGTAGTCATTGTTATTTTTTGTGTAGTCCTCTGTCCGGACAGAGCTGAAAGGTTATTCCTCCAGTGGAGAGGCGATGGAGAGTCAAGCCTGGGTGGAGCGGTGAGCGGGAAGGAAGCTCAGAAGTTCCACCATGTTCTGCTGGACTGGATCCTGGAGGGATGGGTCTGGCTGTCTAACCACAGTTTTGAATTTCATGCCAGCAGCTTCTAGGGGTCAGAGGGTCTTTTGAGGAAGGGGTGACAAGATTTTGAGAGAATCTGCGCAGGCTGCGGCAGCCCGGTGGCTCAACTGGTGGAGCATGTACCACACATCAAGGCTGAGTCCTTACCACAGCGGCCTGGTCTCAAACCCAGCCTGGACCTTGAGCTGCTTGTCATCCCCTCTGTCTCCCCTGCCTTCCCCCTCTCTCTATGGTCACTATCAAAGCAGAGATGACCAAAAAACACTATTTGGAGGGGGAAAAAAGTATTTGTGTGGGCTGGAGACATATTGCAGCTTTCTGAATCAGTAGCAGTGGCTGAAGATTTGAGTGAATTTTGTTGTTTTGATTAACAACAGTGTTTTCTAAGATTATAAAATAAATAAATAAATAAATATCTGCGGCAATTCCTGCACCATATTAGTCAAACATTTCATGGCTGTTGTGACTGGAAATACAAATCACAAATAAATTACTCTCCCAGAATACTGTTTGCTGGTAAAGTTCAAGCCTGAAAGAAGCTTTCATGTTCCTTAATAAGTCATGATTCATTATAAAATGAGCTAAGCAATCAATAATTGTATAATTAATACATTTTAATAGTAAATACTAAATCATACTAAATTGTACAAAAGCGTTTCATAATGTTATGTTCAAAAAATGTGATCTGCTGTGGGGCTTTAGGTGTATTAATTATGAGTAAATATGTTCTCCTGTCTTGTGTCCTTTATTGTTATGCCAAACATTGCTTCCTTACTTCATGTTTTTGCACCAACAATACAAGCATACAAATAAGCCTTTCATAACTTTTAGAAACTCATTTACAACTAATGATTAACTTTGTGCTTTCATCAACATGTACTTGAAATCTACTTTTTAATTTCTTGGATACCCCTGTCATTCCGTCACAAGGCTTTTCCTTTGTTTGGATTTGGATTAAGAGATGCAACTGAAAGATAAACATTTTACAACATGCAGCAATCTGTAAATAAATACACGACATTCAAAATATTTTTTAGGAATAATTTATTGCCAGTAGGAAAGCGTGAGCTTGTGGCAGTATTCAATAAAAACCTTAACAAGACCATAGCATTGCTCACACACACATAGACACCTGAAAAAGTCATGTGTCCATGGATAACTTTGCACTATAAATATATTGGGTCCCATTTTCTTGGTGGAAAAATAAAGAGGTTCCAAAGTTGAAATTTACAAACAAACAAATAAAAAAACAACAACACAAGAATATGCAGTCGTTCATTGAAGACCCTTTTTGAAATGAGCAGGAGACAATAAACTTTACGGATACACTGTGTTTGGAAAAGCCACGCTCTTCTCTCTCTCTCTTTTTTTTTAAACATTTCTTTTTTGTGAATGTAAGCACAGTAAGGCTGATAATGTCACACCATTTAACTCTTTTTTGAAAATAAAAGCATAAAATATCTACAAAACCTAGTAAACTTTAAAATCAAAACTGTACATTTAAATTTACACTGAAGATGAGGACTTGTATAAAAACATTTTGCTCGGTTTTATTTAAAGAAATAAAAGTATCACCTTGAAATCTTTCGCTTTTTTTCTCAATGATCATTATTGTGTAGATGCTTTTTCTGTTGTACATTAACAAGTGGCTCCTTCAGACAATCCATTTCTTGTGCATGATGACAGTTACTTAAAGCAATGGCACCGCCAGCTCAAAGGGTGGGAGTCGAACTGAGCAGATGTGACGATGCTACAGAGTCCTCTCCTGTAGCTCTTTGAGACCTTCGCAGCCGAGCGGCCTTCACAACCAGTCTACACAACCCCTGCGTTGTGACACTATGTGTTGTGTTGATGTGTGTGTGTTGATGTGTGTGTGTGTGTGTGTGTGTGTGTGTGTGTGTGTGTAGAGCAGGGGTCTCCAACAAGTAACTCACGAGCTACCAGTAGCTCACCACCTGTTTCTCGTCAAAAGGTTTTAATAATAATAATAATAATTTTAATAATAATGTACAAAAACATCCATCACGCAGCCCTGAAAGTATCTGCTTTGTGTGTCTGCACGTTCCTTTGTGAAGCAGCTTTTCTGGTATGAATGGCGGAAAATCGAAATTCAGAACAAGGCTGACAGATGAACATTTAAATGATGGTACAAGAGTGAATGTAAGTGGAAAAAGCTACTCCAGCATACACCTCTCTCATGGACTCTTCTTGTGAATTTAAAGTGTTTTAGTATGATATGACATGCGAATTTGATACATGGACATTTTGGATTCAGAAAATATATATCACATGTCTTTTGATGTGCATTTTTTAAATGCAAAATGTGGGCTTTAGTTAACATTGGATACATGAAGAAACTCACTGCATTTAGTTAGTTTAGTTGATACAAAGTGTAAATGTAATGTAAGTCATGTTTTCAAAGTAGCTCTTGGATGAAAAAAGGTTGGAGACCCCTGGATCCCTGGTGTAGAGAGTAGTGTTGTGTTTTGTGTGTGCATATATTGTGAACAAAAAGGGAGAATGCGTCAGGGTGGGAAGTGTGTGTGTGTGTGTGTGTGTGTGTGTGTGTGTGTGTGTGTGTGTGTACGTGTGTGTGTGTGGCAGGGGGAGGAGTAATGTAAGGTTTTATGTGGGTTCAGGCACTTTTGTTTGGATCCAGTGTCAGACTTCAGTGTGCTGTTGGGAGTCCAGCGCTGGTATGGCCAGCCGTTCAAAGTGGCCCTCATCGCCACTCTCGTAGTCGCTCATCATCACCTCGGACTCCTCGCAGCACGCCGACATGTCCGAGCAAGAGGCTGTGGACGTGTACAGAGACATGGACATGTTGTCCAGAGCAGGGTTGTCAAAGTCCCGACTGTAGCCTATGGGGTAGTCCCCTCTGTAGCCACTGGTGCCCATGGTGGAAGCCGGGGTGGTGGTGGCCGTAGTGGAAGTGGCACTGGCGCCCAGGCCCTCGGCGTCAGCCCCCTCGCCTGGGTAGGAGTGCTGCGGGAGATACTGGTTAAGGCTGTAGAGCTGGGGCAGGGCCGGGCGCTGGCGGACCCCCACTGAGCCCCCTGGACTGGCGGGAGCGGGATCCAAGTCCCTGTCCAGGGGCCGCAGGGTGTCGTAGCGGTCAGCATACTCCGGCAAAGGCGGTGGCGGCAGGTCCTCGTTTGTGGGGAAGTCTTCTGGCGGCGGCGGGAAGTCACTCTCAATGTCAAAGCCACCGGGGTAGTAGTCGGTATCGATGGCACTCGGGTCGCTGTACATGGGGGCGCGGGACTCCACAACCTCATACTGTGGGAACTCCTGGATTCCAGGAAGCTGAACACTTGGCATCCAATCAGATGTGTCCCAGTGATATCCTGTTTGAAAAGGCAAAACCACACACACATACACATACACACTACTTAGTCAGCATAAGTAACATTGCCATGCCAGAGCACAGTGCATTATACATGGTTACTTAACATCACCAAACACCATAGTGTTAATGTTAAAAACCCACGCCATGCAACATTAACTCATCAGTCATTAATTAACACTTAATTTCACACCACTTAATGACAATACTTGTGAACACACCATTTTTACATTCACAGACATAGGGCATAACTGCTTTTCCCACACACACACACACACACACACACACACACACACACACACACATATAACACAACTTTCTTATTAAAAAAAAAAATGCCATGAAACTTGATGATATTTAATTTCAAAGCTTTGATGCATTCTGGTTTCAGACTGCATGACATCAGAGAAACATTTTTTGTGTAACAATAAAATTTTAGTAACATTCTGGGGTCCAAGTGCTTTGAATCTAATTATGGTAAGTCCTGTGGCAAAGTTAGACTCTTGGCAACAGTTACACACACAAACACACACACACAACCACAAACACCCACAAAGTTAGAATAAACTAGTGACTGGACTAACCCTTTGATCAAATAATGCTCAGATTAATTGGATTTTCTCTAATGTTGTCACAGCATCAAAGCCATGCAAGGGAACATTTTGGGGATGAAAAAATAATCTTATAGAGGCAGAGTTAACTATAAACACATCACAAGGCCGCTGAGGCAAAAACACCTTGCTGTCAAAGCAGTGCAGCCTTACAAAGTGTTTAATACTCTCCTCATTAAGGTTTGGGTTAGTGGTTAACAGTTAGAGAGGGAGGGACACGGCAACACCAGTGGACTTCAGGCAAACAAAGATGAAAAAGTCACCTCTTGGGTTCTTGAGGTCATGAGCCAAAAAAGACTCTTTATATGAGGCAAGAAGGAGGAGAGAGAAAGAACAAGTCAAATTAAAACCCAGGAGAAAGAACAGGCAGCTGAGAACAAGAATGAAATATGGATAATGAAACACTCACAGACAAAACTATAAAAGAGAATGACAGGTTAATCTATGGACAACAGACTTGCCATTTTCTTAAACAGACGTCTTCAGGTGCACAATAAAGAGGGAGAAAGTGAGGATCTAGAGACTTGAAGACAACACTTTGTACCTGTGTCAATTAGCTACTTTGTATTGGCATGCACTGTATAATTAACAGCTGAATCCCAGATAGAACCATGTTGGTTTTGATGTTTCGAGGTGTGTCGGTGTAAGGAAATGGCATTTCTACAACCTATGCTTCACATCCCAACACCAAGGACAAAACTACTGGCAGAGGGAAGCAATAAAAGAGTACCTTCTCCTTCCACCGTGTCAACAACAGAGTTGACAAGGTGGATTACTGTCACTATGGAGGCTTGTGAGAGGTAGGGAAGGGGAGAATGGGTAAAAGAGATCTACCATTAGTACATTTGCCTTTGAAAGTAAAACGGGAAAAAAAACACATATGGAGCGCATGGTTGTGGGAGCTGATGCCAAAACAAGCGATACTCCCCTAAAAAAATTTCCTGTCATTGTTGCTGGAAACTTTTTTTGTGTGTGTGGACAGTGAATGTCTGGGTTTACCATGGCTGGGCACAAGACAATGGTGGAACGTAACACAGTGGATAGGACGGTCTGGTTTGTTTGTGCAAGAACAACAACAACATACTGAGATGCTAGGAGGAGGAGGAGGGAGGGGGTGCTATTCACAGTACAGATGGAAGAATCAGTGAAATTCCCCAGAGATAAAAAAAAAAAAAAAAAGAATAAATTTCCATCCCTAACACAGACCTGACCTGTATCTGATTAGAGCCCGCAGAAGTGAATGGAACGAATACCAAACACAAGTCTTTAAAATGCTTGTGTTAATACAGTATTATGAATAATGTTGACTGTTAATGCAAAGGATCATGGCATAGATGAAGGTTTTGATGACTGATGAGCAGCTCATGCCCCTAATCCCCCAATCCCCATCATGATTTCCCCAGTCAATGTGATGTGATGAGGGCATGGGAGAACCATTATATGTACTGTATGTACCCTTGTGCTATGTTTCTTGCTGTTTTCTCTAAACATCCGATTGAGGCTAGATGTTGAAGGAAAAGAACAGACACACAAAACAAAAATACAGAAGCATGCATGTAAATAAATGACTGTAAAAGCAAAAGGCGGTGACCTCATGAATGATTTTCACACGCATCTGATTTAGTCATCAACTTCTTTTGAAGCTGAGCAAAGGTAAACTGAGAGCAGACAAAATGGAAAAACAGGGTCGGAATCGGAATCTTTTTTTTTTTTTTTTTTAATCTCGGGAGAATTACATGCGACAAGCTGTTTTGATTGCTTCCTTCTGTACCGGTGGTGATTGAGGACTTACAGGCCGGACCCCTATTTAAAATCTTGTTCTGGATCTGTGGACTGATTTGATCCATATGGGAGCTGAAGCCCCGCAGCAAAAAGAAAGAGAAAAGAACATGTGACCCAGAGCCACCATTGGGCCATCCATTCTAAGCATGCAGAGAGAGAAAGTTAGCATTTACAGTATGCAATGTTATACCAGCCAAGTGTAAACTCTTACAAAGCCCCACAGGCAAATCAGATTTTCAATACATATATAAACAAACAAAAATTAATATATCAAAACAAAAAATAAAAAAAATTAAGAAAACACACCTGAGGAGCACGTGTGTCCTCCATTGCCAGCATGCATCTTATGTGTGCTGTGCACTGCATTTTACAAACTAAGTTTAGAGCACAAATAAAACTTTCATGCCTTTTGTCATGTCTGTCGTCTCAACTGTCAGAAAAAGGAAAAATCAAACACTGTGAGATGAGCAGCATACCATTATCGTCACAGGACTCTGACTGGAAGGAGCTGAGGGACTGGACCTCAGACATGCTCCCCCTGGTGTTGTAGGGGTGGCACGCACTGTCCTCCACAGGCTTCTTGGTCAGGCACGGGTCCAAGTCCACTACTTTTGCTGCAGGGGGAAGTACAGGAAGAGGGAGGAGATTTTAGCGTGTAGTTGCTTTGATGAAAACACATTTAAAGTGCTGTGCTGCCCTGTGTATTTCCTTGGCTGCAGTATCTCTGTAACCCTGCCAGGACAGGAGGGTTTGATTCTCACTGGGGCCACCCACTTGAGCTACTCAGTTATTTATATATTAATCAAGACTATCATTAAAGCAGCAGCAGCAAGAGTGTTACAGTAATCACAAAAACTCATAATTAATGCATTCATTTAATATTCCTGCTTTGTCAAAATCAAGTTTCTTTTTTCACTAAATCAAGCAAGCATTCTGACCTCCACCAATCACATTAATCACGTAGCATTCGACTCTTTTAGCCTTGTACACCCAAAACAATTGAAAAGGTCAGCCCGTAAGTAAAATGAGCAAGAGGCTGTTTAACACAAGGCACAGGAAAAGCACTGCTAATGTGCACATGAAAAAGTCATACCCGATGACAAAAAATGGCAAGCAAATCCATTACACGCGAGCATCTGCACCACTCTGCATCCTTTCTTAAACTGCTCTAACTCCCATCCCAACTTACCGCTTCAGTACAAGATGCAGTTGGCAACACAAAATAGGTATAGTATAGTATAGTATAACTGCACACTGTATAACTGTATATGCGATATATATGTATATTTTTTGTGAAATCCATCACTCAGAGTATGGATGGATGTTGTTTTTAATTGTGTCCATCATATGGCATATGTTAATTAGTAACTTGCATCTCATGGCAACTAGTGCCTACCCATCACCATGGCAAGATAAGTACAGTTGCCTGCACTCAGACAAGCTTACCATCATAATCATAGTCCCAGCTGGGCTTCTGGATAGAGTCACTATCGGAGACCGAGTTGGAGGGAGGAGGCGGTGGAAGATTGGGCGCAACGCTACACACGGCTACAGTTTTGCGGTGCCCGTGTACAGAGTCAGGGTTGAAGGTGCTGAACTCTGGATGCTCTGGGATGGCTGATCCCTCAAAAGAGTTTCGATCCAGGTTGTTGCGTGAGTCGCTTGGAATGCTGGGAGTGTAGGAGATGGGCCGCACAGGGACCTGAGGTGGGATGTCTGAGTAAATGTTCTTGCTGAGCTTGGAGTCAAAGTAAGGCCTCTGGAGGAAGGAGTGAGGCACATTTGAGCCTCCGGGATGTTTGTCTTCGTTGTCAGCCTTTGACTTGCGACACGCCCTCTTGCGGATGATGATGAAAAGGAGGACCAGGAAAAATATGCTGGATACGAAGACCACGATTCCAATAACCTCCTCCAGGCCAATGTTCCAAGAGGTGGAGACAAATTCATTGCGAACTTCGACACGGAGTTCACACATCTGCCCACTGAAACCCAGAGAGCAGTTACACTTGTAGGAGCCGTATGTGTTCTGGCACAGGCCTCCGTTGGCACACGGGTTCTTGACACACTCATCAACATCACTGAGGCACCTGGAAAAAACATAAGAGGAAGGTGGAGTTAACATGTTACAAACTTTGTTGCAAGACGATGGACAAAACAATGGCTGCAAATGTTTTGACCAGTTTGTTGGGGTTGATGATATTAAAATGAGTTCAGTACATGAATTTCAACCGAATCATAAAACTGACACTCACCTGTCTCCCTGGAAGCCTGTTTCACACTCGCATACTGGGCCGTCCAGACTGTCAATACACTTCCCACTGTTTTTACAGGGGTTGTCTCTGCAGTACGGCCCAAGCTGGCACCTGGAGAATTACATACATGTTTACTGACACATTCCAAACACAAATACAAAGAAGCATGCAGTAGCTTCAGGCTAGGAGCACGGGTTTACATGTATGAAGTAATTTGTGCATCTGTTTTAAGGGTTTACAGCTACCAGTACCTACAAAAGACTTCTGTTCAGTGGTGAAATAGTGAAAGTGTAAAATTTTAAGTTTGATGTTGCTGCAGGAAAGTCTAAAGTGAAAAATGTGATTGATCATTCATGAATGTAGATGACTTTCCATCTGAACCTATGAGCATATCTTGCTTCAATCAACAAAATAAGCCATTTTGACAATGATTTGATTATATTGCTACATTAAGCAGGCACAGACACAGTCTGGTTACACAGGCTAAACTGAATCATAAAATTACCATACAATAATATTTTTCTTAATTCTTTCAAACTAAATTTGCATAAAGCCATTTATGGCACATTAGTACAAATTGCACATTTACTGAAGTGCATAAATGGCAAGTCTACACAGTGTGAATACAACACCAATGCTGTCATGCATCACCTGCAGCCAAAAGGAAATGCCCCCGGCTTCATTTTTATAAAACAATATTAACAAAATACCATGGTATACCAATACAGGAGTAGGGGGATGGTCTTAAGTCAAATTTTTGTATTCACTGTGAGAAAAAGGCTTAAAAATTTAAAAACTTATATCCTGCAGGAGCCTGACAAGCGCTATTAAGTGTTGCTCTTGATAAGACAAGATCTCTGCAAATGCTTTTATATTTTTGATGGATTTGGGAACGCAGATAAAGAGCTTCAGTTCGGCTAAATGTTTACTTAATATGACCTTGGGCAAACTACTGGCTGAAACTAAAGCATCGACATCAATAAGATGACAAGATTAGATTTCTTAATCACTTGGCAAGCCACATTTCAAAGAGTGATTTTATTATGCAAGAAATGGACTGCAATGGAAACCAAGGGAAGAAGTATTTGTTAGCAAATCAGCGGAAAGCTGTGATACCACACCTTTGTCCTGAGTACTGCCCTCTGCACTGGCAGTAGAAGTCGTCTGCCCGGGGCACACAGGTACCCCCGTACAGGCAGGGGTTGGAGGCACAAGGGCTGATGCCAATCTCACAGTGGGTGCCCATGAAGGAGGCACTACACTTACAGAAGTAGCCTAACGAATACAGAGAAGAGGCTGGTAAAGACACATACATGCTGAGCACAATATCTATTTGTGAAATACTTTTCAGGTAACAGAAAAGCAGCAGTGCTTTATTTACAGCAGAAAACTGCAATCAATGAATAACAGATGGGGGATTTAAAGGCACTGTGAGCAACAGAATTTGATTAAAACGAATATCTGAGGTTTGTTTGCAAAAAGAGATAAATCCCATTCCTGAGAGAAATGCTTCAGGCAACATTCTGTACGAATTAAAAACCAAAAATGTTGTGATAAATGCAAATACCACCTATGTAATATCAGACCAGTATGATTTAATAATTGATATTCTGCAGAAAAAAATGGTTTATTGTAATGAATACAGCCATAGACATCTGTTCAGATTAACTGTTCATTTGTTGTCTTTCGGCAAATACCCTCAGGATGTAAGTACCTCCATTAGGCAGAGAGGAGCAGCTCCCTCCATTGGTACAGGGGTTGCTGGAACAGCTCTCAACAGGTGTGAGGGCGCAGCCTGGAGCCACGTCCACCATGTCCTCCAGCACAGCGTGGATTCGGTGAGCCTTGGTGTTGAGAGGCAGCTCTTGGCCATTGAGCATGATTGCCTCTACACAGCCACGGAGCCCGTTGGTGACAGGCAGGCTGCGGCCAAGGCGTGCAGAGGCATGCTGGCGTACGTGTCCACCAAAGTAGATGCTGTTGTCAAGGTTGAGGGTGCGCAGAGTGCCCGGAGCTGTGCCAGAGGCAGCGTGCACCCGGTCCAACACCAGCTTTGCGTAGTTTCCATCCACCTCCAGTGAGACGGTGTGCCACTCTCCGTCATTGACCTGGGTGCTGTGGACCGACACGAGGCCAGGGCCGCTGCCACAGTCAAACTTGTACTGCAGACGCCCATTCACAATCTAACATGGGGACAGATATGTCAAAATAGGAGTCAGTTTGTGTTAAAACATATATCAGAAATTAGGTGGCCATTTATTTTTAATGTTTATTTCCATATTTGTAATTGGTTTTTTAAGGCTAGAACTCAGGATAGATCATTATTGAGTCATCAGATCGCTGCTGTAAATGATTGTCTGACATTGCCATGAATTATTCAAAATACAAAATAGTAAGTATATTACCAGTGCATTATCAGCTACCGCTTTGACTTCAAAAAAGATATTTAATTTGCCTAAATTACTTTTGTTGCCAGTGTTTGAAAAACTTGGTAGATTGTGTTACAGATTTCTTCTGGTAATGATAGCACTCAGTCACGGTTTTGGCAAAACTACAGTTCTATACAACACAACAGATTATATTCATGCCTCTGAACTTAAAGGTCAACTATAGGGCAACAACAGCCAGCTAACATGGCAGTCACATATATAACAATAGCCTCTGAGCTAGCCAGGTTCTTGGCCTAAAGTCTGGCTCGCAGACGCCTAAACCAGACCTTCTCTAAGAGGAATGTGTGGAAAAGTGCTTTTCATTTCCCTCCCAACACTAAAATAGCTCCTGTGTGTGACTTTTTTCAATCCGACGCCACATTCCCATAGTCACTCATGTGAAAAGGATTTCAAAATGGCTGTCTGAACCCTTCAGCATGGTCAGTAAGCATAGCTAGGTGGCCCCAAGGGAGAGTAGTCCAGTTATTTGTTTATCAAGTCTTTCTGATATGGAATGCAGTGGGATAATATGGAGATATGGTACGCACTGCAAAAGGACTCACAGTCTAGACTTAATTATGGCCAGAAAGGTTGTAATCTCTGTTTGAAAGCAGATGAAGGGAGCACTGTATAATAAGGCTGGACACACACTGGCTGACAAATGTACACATGCACACCAAATTCACACAGTCAAGAAATATGTCTCCACCTCGAGGATACTGTAGTCCGTTCCTTTAGCATACATGACAGTAGCATGGCTGGAGAAGGTCCTGAGTCTCAGAGACAGTTTCATCAATTCCTTGTTCTCATTCTCCATCAGACGGTATTTCACATAGCCGCTGCCACCAAATGTCAACGAGTGGCCATCTGACATGGAGAAATATACACAGAGCCACCACAAAGTTAGTGTGAGTTAGTGTGAGCTTTAAGTGAAGAGAGTAATGTGCTAGTGGGTGGCAAAAGAGCAGGGAGGAAATTACTAGCTTAAGTTCAGAAAGACTAACAGACGGTAAGCATCATATTCATATTATCTTTGTCTAGGTTCTTTTCTTGCAATTTGTGAAGAGGGGAGGAACTTGCAGAGAGATAGGCAGAGGGGTAAAGATGTCTGTGGGTACAGATGAAGAGGTGGGTGGTCTTACCAGAGCACTTGCCCTTTGTGCCTTCTGGACACACACATTTATACACAGCATCTTTGAGGTCTGCAACACACTCCATTCCCTCAGGACAAGGGTTGTTCTCACACAGCTTGTTCAACATAGGACATTTACCACCTAGAAGTGCCAAAAACATTCAGGAGTTCAGGTGAGATTTTTAAAACATGCACACAAGACATCAGATTATTGAAGGTAACCAGGTTATGGCAGGAACCAGCTAATGCATATACATACATCATGATAAGCCAATTATTCAAAGACCTGTACTCCCCTCATAGTAATGCTTCCCCCCTGACCCGCAATGTTACCACTGCTGACAGCAGTGCTGCAGTCTACTCGCAATGACGGAGAGCACCAGTCACCTGGCCACTTGTGGGGATTTCCCCCAAGCAAGCAACAGTAGATTTGTTTTTTGTTTCCTTTTATTTTCATCAGGTAACATTCCCATAAATTTTTGGAGCATTCCTACAATATTAAAGATCTGTACTAATCAAGATGGGTCAATTCGGGTTGAAGAGGCAGGCAAGCGTGCAAATGCCGGCGCCGTTCGCCCCACTTTGCTCCTCTGCCCGCCTCTCATTGAAAATGAATTAAGGCCAGGTGATTTCATTTATTTAAAAAACCTCAATCAGCTAAATCAGTTGCAGACTAATTAGCAGACTAATTCGCATTGGAAGCAAAAAAAATTGCTTACAATGTGAATTATGTGCTGCAATATTTTGGCTATAGGCTTAAAAGAGACTACCAAAGACTACCAAATTTGGATCGGAATGTGGATCAGTAATCTGAGTCCGAAATTCAATGACTGAATTATTTAAGTTACTGGCACCCTATAGTGATATTCAATCAAACTGGTCTCAGCTCTAGTATTTATTGGGTTCATTCTGTCAGTCTACTTATCTGCTCTCTCTCCTCATACATGAACACAAGGAAAAAGCTGTTCAGAAATTGGTGTAAGGGTATATATGCCACAATAAACTGGGTTTCTTTTGCCTTACACTGATTTCTTTTAATCCCTTACCCCGATCGTGAAAATCAGCTTGTCTTGTTTAAATGACAATTGAGAAACTGCTACACAGAGTGAACCCAATTATTAAGACTGATGTAAAGGCAGTAATTGGATGTTTGTCTGAGAGTTTCACTTCCAACCTTTCCCCCAAAAAGTTCTGATCCCATCCTGAAAAAAACCTGAAAAAAACCCAAACTTTTTCTCAGCCTGAGCCTGACTAGTGCTCGAAATACACTTTAATTAATTTGTCCACTAGATAATCTCACTCAACATTTTCCCACTCCTAATCCTGCTCTGATACAGTTTGCCAGATGGGAGGAGTCTCTTTCCCGACCAGACATGAATTGTCAGGAATCAAGACGACCAACTGTTATAGTAAAATAAATAAATTTAGAAATATATTTAGAGCCTTTCATATCTCACTATAGGCCAAAATATATCGTATCAAATGGGCCAACAACTGCTGAGAGACTATAGGAAAATTCTACAAAATTCTCTAACTGGAGCAAACAGTGGCAATAAATAAATAAATGAATGAATAAATTAATAAATAAAGTGTTCAGGCTGTTCAGCTTGAATCTTACCCGGAACAAACAATTAAGTCAGAAATTAAGCTCAAACAAAACCCACTGAGTTCAGCTATAAATGTCAAGCTCTTTCTGTGTATGTGTTATATTATGCATAAGTCTACCTTCACACTGGCAGGTTGCAGTTCTCACGTGGCGTGGGGTAACAAAGCTGAGACGGGCTGTGCTGTAAGTGGACATGGCAGCCTTATCCAGGGAGACGACCTCATCGCAGAAGCGCAGCGGGCAGTCCATCCCAGCACACAGCTTCTTGACCACTCGCACAATCCGGACGCCCGTCATCTCATCAATGACAGCTACCGATGAATTCAACTTCCGGAAAACGACCTGTAGACAAAATTGAAGACGCCAAACAACAAAAGAGTCAACAAAGGGAAATTCGAAATGTTTAAAGTGTTTTTCTGCTATTACAAAATGGTCATCTCACAACATACAAAAACACATATGGGTGTTCGTTTGTTCCTCTATGGCCCCTCTTACCTCCTGGGGTTGGTAGGGGCTGCCAGATCTCTCTAACGCTAACAGGACATCCAGATCTCCTTGTTCTGATGGCTGCAAGCTCACAAGCTGGACCTCACTCCTCCTAACACCAGCAATGTTTCTCAGTGCCCGCTGGAAGTTACGCCAGTAGTCCCCAATGAACTCTTCAGGTGCGATATTAGCAAAACGCACAGCGATGGAGTTGTCCAGTGCCTGCTGAGAGGCCTGCCGAACGTGCACAGTGACGTCAGCGGCTGTGGTGAAGCGCCCGTCAGTCACCGTCACGTTGAGAGGATAGTGGCCCACATCGAGCGGCCGCTGGGCAATAACTTTACCGTCGGAGGCCGAGACTGTAAACAAGGCGTCACTTTCATCAGCGGACAAGGAGGATAAGGAAGAAGTAGGGGCGAGGCTGTAAGTCAGGGTGTCGTAGATGTCTTGGTCAGTGGCATGGATCTTGCCCACGACGCCTCCAGGGTATTCGTCACCAGCAGTGGAGATGAAGATATCCAGTGGAAGTATGGCAGGAGGGTAGACGCTCTCCTCAATTATACGGACACTGATGAAGGCAGTGGAGAAGAGCGGAGGTTTGCCACTGTCTGACACCTAGACGTGAAAAGAGAAGGAGTCACACACAGATGGTTAGGTGATCCACTGATTAAAGCACCATTCCTTCTGCTTCTTTAACCAATGTTCATCTGCCAGCAGAGGGCAATCAAGCTCTTTCACTGTTTCTACTACAGCCTTCAGCCGAAGATACCAAGGTGTACGAGCTGCTAACAGACCTATTCGAGGCAGCCATCTACAGTTGATGAGTTTTGACACATTCACATGAAAGAGCATCACATCTATAAGTAAAGTAACACGCAAGAAATCACTAGGACTCAAACCTGAGTGAGCATCCGGGGTATAACAAGAAAGCACTTATTTCTCATCCCATCTGCCAACACGGGTTTGCTCCTCTGAGGGGACACTACACCACCCAGCAACACAAGTGATCACGACAACTCAAAGCAAATGCCTTTGATGTATGTTTCTCTTATGCTTCTCAGTTTTACTGTCAATTACATTTCAGCATCTCATATATGTTGATTTAACAAGGCTGAACAGCTGAAAGGAAGTGTATTTCAAATGGAAATGAGGAAGCATGGAAAAAAGGAAAAAATGTTTACAGTGAGGAGCAGGGAGATGGACCAGCAGTAGAGGGGAAAAAAAAAACTGTGATAGCTAGTGAGCGTGACAGAGGAAAAGCTAGAGAGGGAGAAGAGGAAGCCAAATAGATCAGGCTGCTATGCCTTGACAGTGAAATCAATACAACACCTCTACTCTCATTTCTCCACAGTGGTGTGACTCACCTGTGCTTGAAGCAGGTAGTGTTCTTTACTTTTCTTATTCAATAGCCCCACTGCCACGAGTGCCCCCTGCTGATTGATCTGGAAAGCATCACCGTCATTCCCATCCACGATGGCAAAGCTGAATGGTGGGCCATTATGTGTAGCATCCCTATCAGTTACAGTGAGCTGAAGGACACTGGTGCCTGTTGGTCGATTCTCCTGAGATGGACAAGAAAGGCGAGTTTAATATTTGCAATACAAGGAAATGGTTTTACTGACGCTGTTCAGTTCTGTCATGTTTAATTGTAATCCTGCACAGCTAATATGTGAGAAAATGTTCCCGTGTTCAAACATTTAATCACTTACGCCTTTCTCTAAAATCAAACAACCAGTGCACCTGAACTGCTCCAGGGACTGTCTTGCAGACCTCGGATGTTGAATGCCACAAAATTTTCTCCAGCTGTAGGAGATTAAAACTGACGCTGCCCTCCTTTGGCCGTCTCGACTCAGTAAAACTGATTGCCAATTGCTTTGACCGACTGTCCACCTATGTTAATCCTCACGCCAAGAACCTCAGTGTGATCTTTGACTCTGCTGACACGTTTGACAAACAACTCGATGCAGCAGCAAAATCCAGTTTCTTTCAACGCAGAATCCTTTTCAAAATCAAGTCCCTCATCTCGTTTAAAGATCTGGACAAAGATACGCATGTCCTCATCTCCTTGAACTTTGTTAAACTCAGCTCTCTGTACACTGGTTTTAGTAAACGGAAACTGGTCCAGAATCTTGCAGCTTAGTTTCTGATGGGTTCAAAGAAAAGACACTTTGTGGTCTTCCTGTCTGGTCTCTGATGAGTTTTAGATTTGATGGTTAGCTATTTGTTTTTAAATCCCTTGGGGACTACCTTATATGTCACTCCTCTCAAGCCCCTATTAAACCCCCAGACCTCTTTGCTGTCATGTGGCCTCAGCCTGCTCCTCATTCAAGGTCTACGCTCAAGTGTGACCATGCTTTTCACTGACATAGTCTACAGCGTCCTCTCCTTTCTAACCGATCTGCCCCAGGTTGACTCTTTCAACTCCTTGCTCAAAAGTATTCTTTATTCCTTGTTTTTGATTTATCAGGATGGTTGTGTATGATCTCTATTTTTTGTTTTTTTGGGCAGTGCTATACTGGAATTCTATACTTAGTGAGATTTTATGTGTCTATTGGCTTTGTGTAACACTTTGATCATCTCCCGTTAATTTTAAATTCTGCCTCATAAATAAATCTGACTTGACGTGATCCATCTTTGCAGCCGGATATATTTTCAAAACTGCACAAAATGTGTCTAAGCCTCACTGATAAGTAATATAAAACCAGTCAAGAGCATTTCACAGGCAAGGCAATCTGTTTAATCTGTAAGCGCTTAGTCATTTGTGCAATGTGTACCCTGCACAGCATCCAAGTCCATGTTTCACAGTATCTCTTAAATTACTTTTTCAGTTTTCTAAACACAGACAGCAAAATTGGAAATGCATCATCTTCTCTCCTCCCCACCGGAATTAATTCTGTGCTTCTTCCCCATTTCCCAGACTCAAATACAGGTGCATCTTTTTTTTGTTGCTCTCATTCGCAAATTTCCTCACCCCTGTCAGCCATCTATATCATTCTTTATTTACTATCCTTCTCTTTCCTATTCTGCTTCACTGCTGCCCCACAGCCTGTCCAACCCTCATCTGCATTCTCTTACTTAAGATGCAGCCTCTGTCTTTAATTCCCCCACCTCTTTCTCTCCTCTCCTTAACCCTGTTCTTTTTCCATCCCTCTATTTCCTTCTTGGCATTCTAGTTGCAGTCTACCATTATTCCTCCCCGTTAATCCTTCTTTCTGCATCCATTACAATCTGCCGTGCCCCTCCCCCTTTCTTTCACTCCATTTACCTCATTCTCATCCTCTCCGCCTCTAATCAACCCTCTACACTGCCTCCCTTCTCCCCTCTCACCTGGATGATGAGGCTGTAGTTGGCTTGGGAGAAAAGGGGTGGGTTGTCATTGACGTCCGACACGTCGATGTTGACCGTGGTGCTGCTGGAATGTGGAGGCATCCCGTTGTCTGAGGCTTGCACCATCAATGTGTACCCTGATGTCTAATTGAGATCAAGAACAGAGAAGGCGGGAGAGAAAGAGGGGGAGGGAGAGAGAATTACAATTACCTGCCAAAGCTGCTTTAGTAAGTGATAATGCAGTGGACAACGGCAAACAAAGTTCTCTATTAGGCCTGGCTTGACTTTGATTCAATTTTGCATATAGTGCAATTTGTTACTCAAAGGATTTAACTCTGTGCAGAATCAGCGTTGTATTTGCTGTTTCTCTTACCCTCTCTCTGTCCAGCTGGCGAGCAATTTTAAGCTCTCCTCTGACTGGATCGATGGTGAAGGGACTGCCTTGGTTACCATCCACTATGGCGTATCGCACATGATTGTAAGATGGCCCATCGGCGTCCTCAGCCATGACCTATGACACAATACACACATACATAACATACACACAAATATTAAGATCCCCACACATAAAATGAACGCACACATCGGGGAGCAGAAATTTGTCAGATGTTGAGGTGCCACATATGCACATAAATGCTGAAGCCCTGTCATACACATGCACAGGATCTTTACTTCCCTCTACCCTGTCCCTTTCCCCTTCCCCCACCCTACCCTCCAGACACATACAGATGCATGCACACACACACCCTGAGCCCTAAAATCCACCAACTATCACACATTGGAAGGGATCCTATGGGAAATCAGTAGACATTGAAGATTTACAAGTATGAGATAATGGGAAGTATAACAATCTAATTTTCTGACAGATAATTTATATTCAGGTCGATTAGACACACACGTGGATGATAAATGGACATAACCAGAGGTGTTTCGTGAGGGGAGGGAGCAGTGGTGGAAAGGTAAAAAAGAGAGAGATGCAGTGAAAATTTCACATGCCAAAGGTATAGAAGTCAGATTGTCCCTTATCTTGGATGAGGGCTTAATGAGTCAACTGTCTTTAATTAAAACTCTGTGTGTGGGAGTGTGTGCGTATGTGTGTGCCTGATAATGCACAAGAACAGTGGTGCAGTCAGCATGAAGAGCACTGGTCCTAATTTAGCTTTGCCACCAGATGGTGATTTGCCACAGGTGCTGATATGTGATAGGGCGTGCAGTGAGCAATGGGCAGGAGGGGGAAGGCTTGTGAGGTTGTAAATGACAGAGAGTGAAGGGAGAACAAAGTTATAATTGTTGGATGTAATAAAGACAAACTGTGACAGATGAAGTTGAAGTTGGAGCAGAAAAAAGTGAGAAAGATGAGGAATTTAAAACCACTTCCTGATGAAAACAAAGCGTGATCAAAACACGCTGGCATTTGGGTTAGTTATCAATAAAGACTATGATCGCTTTTCACTTGCTTGAAGCTCCGGGAGGACATTTTCATTGTTCAGTTCCATGAAAACCTGTTTTTTACAATTCTGTTTTACTTTGTTTAGCTATGAGCGCCCAGTATTTTTATTTCTTTCATCAATCTGTCGACTACATTTTATTCCAGTCTCTCACCGCCAGCACAGTCTTGCCCAGCTCAGCGTCCTCACTGACTACAGCTGTATAAGTCTCCTGGCTGAAGACCGGTCGGTTGTCGTTGACATCGGTCAGGTTGATGTTCACAGTTGCCATGTCACTGAGTGGTGGTGAGCCACCATCTGTAGCCTCTACGGTTAGGTAGTACTCGTGGGATACCTCATAGTCCAGGGGCTCAATCACGAAGATGTCACCTGAACAGAGATGGAAAGGAAATTGTGGTCAGGAAGGTAGGGAGAGCGTTAAAGACACAGTAAGAGAAAAAAACTCCCACTTCATACAGGTACATACCAGTGTGTTGGTCCACACTGAACATGCCATGCTCGTTCCCACTGATGATGCTGTAGGAGATCTCTCCATTGGCTTCTGTGTCCCTGCTGGCTGCCTGCACCCTGAGCACTTGTGTCCCCACACCCACATCCTCAGGCACGGTGGCCATGTATTCACGGTGCTCAAATACTGGTGGGTTGTCGTTGATGTCCAGCACGGACACCACAACCTGGCACAACGAGGAGAGGCGTGGCGAGCCCTGGTCAGTGGCGCGGGCCTTCAGCTCATACACCGCCTGCACCTCACGGTCAAGGGGGCGTTCCAGGCTTATTACGCCGGTGTGCTCGTCTACTGCGAAATACCCATCAGCAGAGTCAGCCAATGAATAGAGGATGTCACCGTTAAGACCTGGAAAAACAGGAGGACAGAAAAAACTTACTACTCCGTGCAAAAAATCCAGCAACATGTTATGATACTGTGCTTACAACCCCAAAATCTTTCCCCAAAATCTTTCCCCAAAAACTGTAAATGTCATCCATAAACAAGTACAGATTTTTTTTTTTTTTGGAAAATGATTCCATTATGCACCTTCTATTCTCATTTTCCATTTTAATACATCCATCTTTCACAGAGCCCCTGATAAACAAGGGCAGTAAACATCTAATCCATGCCATCCTCATAACTCATCTCCTCCCACCAGCAACACGCTCCCAGCAACGAGACAGAGACTGATCACAATAATAATCATAATGCCGTTCTGCAGGTGGCCCCCATTTGGAATATGCTATTATATTCCCATTTATCAGGTAAGTGTCCCCTCCCTCTATGGATCTCATTATCACACTGGAGAGACTGCCACCGAAAGCCCTGCTTATGTGGGTCCCCATCCTGTTCATCAGGCTTGATCGCTCTTGAGACAATTGCTTAATGGTGGTTAAATGAATTTCCCTGAATTGCGATTAGCTATACTCTCTTATACACCTGCATTAATGATTTCATGCTCATCTGAATCCCACAACTGGAGATGTAGTATGTAAAAAAAAGTGGCACTAATAAAACAGAATGAGCAATACTAAAGGCAATGTTGTAATCAACTGTTTAATTACCGCACCACTGTTTAATTAATGCTATGTGAATCTATACAATCTTTTAAACTTTAGAGCTACAACACAAGGAATGTGTTTGCTGACTGCATGGATTTACTAGTATCTCTCGAGCATAAATAACAGATTTCTTTCAGTAACAACAAGCTCTACTCCAACACTCAATAGTGTTGGAGTAGAACATGTAGGAATGTAGCACAAAGATGGGTGAGGACAAAAATGTTAAAACCTCTCCACAAAAACACAGCATGAGGAAAAAAAGAAGAATGCAACTACTGCAATGGAGTGCACAGGTAAAATAGAAAGAGACATTCAGATACAGGCAGCGAGATAAAAGGCAAAGGGAACAGAGAAGGAATGTGTACTCGCATAACGTTCGTTTATCACCCATCAAGGGCACCAGTCTGGGTCTGTTTGTCTGTCTGGTTTTTAGCCATTCCACACTGATAAGAGTTGCCTCTCAGATTGTAACAGCAGGCTGAACTGAGGAGCAGTGATGTGGGTAAGTATCAAACATCTTCCAGCCAAATGGGCAAGCAAATGATAGAAGCTGCAGCACAGAAGAGCCAGTGCCAGAACCCAGTCTACACAGAAATATGCAGAGTCAAATATTGATGCCTAAGCTACATGGAAAAGTATTTCTCTATTAGGCAGAGAGTTACGTTAGCATTTACATTTTGATGGTTGGCTGCAAAGACAGCTAACTGAGGCTGAAGTGACTTGGGTTTAAGCTACAGCTCTTATTTCTCTGTGTGCCTGCCTGTATGGGATTCACTTGTCCTGCTTCAAGCTTGGTCCTAAATCAAGAAATAGGAATATAACACTGCTTGAGACAGAAAAAAAAATGGAATTCTACAGATGGATGTGTGATTGATAGCCGCATGTGTGAGGGAAATACAAATCAAATCCTTTGCTGCTCATTCTTTTCAGTCAGCGTAACTTAAAATAATTATTGCCCTTGGCTAAACTGAGAGGAACACCTTTTTTCTCCAACCCCGCTTCAAGTACCCTTATCCTTGATGCTCAAAACGTGAGGCAAATTTTGTGCTCACAAAGCCGCGGGGAAGAAATGTCTTAATACCAACCCCTTCCTTTCACCACTCAACATTTCATTCTGAGGAACCCAATTCTAGCAACCCATTCATTCTGTCAAGCTGTCAGTTCACCTTAAAGTAGGGTGCAAAAAAGGGTGAACGAGAGAGACAGGTATCAAGTCTCTGGCAGTGAACAGGGCTGAAATGGTTCTCCAAGCTACAATGTCCTGCCCTACTAAACTGAAGGACTTATTTGGAACAACAAGTCCAAAAGCGTCTTAAATTAAGTCTCAGAGAGTTTAAATGACTGTTAAAATTGCATTGTTTAAGTTCACAATCCTCTCTGCAACTACTGATTTTCTGAGTAGCTGCTGTGGCAGTGCTTGCTGAAAGGTGAAGACTTGTGAGGTAAATATATGGCCTGTGGCTTTCCATCAGGCAAATGCAGTGAGAATGCTCTGGTTGCAGAGAAAAAAAAATCATTAGAGTGTAATGGAGCTTTTAATTTCAGAGGCTGATCATTCATGAAATTCCACATTTGTTATTCCTCCCTCTTGCCGTTTAGTGCAACTGTGCAATGCAATAGTAAAGTGAAAAGATAATGACCTCTGTATTTGGAATCTATATAACTGGATCCTGATAAATGAAAAGCTTATTCCTTGAGTAACAACTGCATTTCCACTGTATTTTGACCTTTTGATAGGGTTGCTTGCTATTTACACACACAATAACTCAAGTTTCATCCTCAGCACAAATTAGACCTGAACTGAAATAAATTTAACAATCTTTACAATTTAGACTTAACACAATAGTTCAAGGTTTTTAGAAACTTATGCTACTGGTTACTAATTGAGTGCCCTTCTAAGGGCAGTTGTCATGCCATAGCTTCTGTTTGTGAGAATCTAGGACCAATCTGTGGCCAGTATTTATTAGCAATGCTAGTGCAAATCAACTGAAACAATTACTCTCAAAAATTGCATACTTCACTGCATATTTTTCCATACATGTTCCAACAGCAGGAAAAAAATAACTTTAAGGAGGTGTGTTATGCAATTTTTAGTGTACTGGTTTCATGCTCCATTGACTTGGATGCACCTGCATTGCAATAAATTTGAACGGGAGGCAGTAACCCTGCTCTTGTCAAATGTAAGCCACTTCCTCATCTCTGTGTATAAGTGAGCTGCTGTGCCTAAAAATATGTATAACACAGGTCTTTGCAAGGATGGAGGATTTTTCCTGGCTCAAAATGAGAGAAAGGCAAGGATGGCAGGGGTGATGGGTCCAAAATTCATTAGATTAGCACAGTGAATTTTTAACAACAAACATGTGACTTAAGGTAAACGACACCTTTCCTGTGCCATGCCGGTATGATGGAAACACGTTTGGTGTGGTGCCCAGACACTTTTTCATTGCTTGGTGTGAGCAGATTCAGCTCATATCTGCAGCATTGGAAAGGCAACTGAGCACTTTCATTTTCATTTTCAGCCACAGTGCATTCTGCTGCTATAACCACGTCACTGTAATAACGCGGCTACACCTTCCAATTAGCCTGTGATTACCGCAATGTTTTTCAAATGGCTTTTATTATTGCCAGCATGATAAATTTTTTTAAGGTCACATGGAATTTGAGCAAGGCGGCCACCTTGAAATTTTCAGTGCAGCAAAAACCCTGATGGAATACCCATGTAGGCATAACCTGAACCATCTGGGCAGCATATTAATTTTTACTGTATTGGCTCAAATGCAATGTGAAAGGTAAAAGCAACCCAAAATTAAAACAGTGAACATATAACATGTAAATGGTGATGTGACAATGTGATAAATTGGGGAAAATTTTAAGAGGGCATGTGCGATCCTTTTTAAGGAACATTTTCAAGTTCACTTAAAGCATTCATCAGCTGGAACAAAAGGGAAAAATGCAGTACAGCTGTTTGAAGTTTTAACTCTTTTGCTGACAAGCATCACATAAGATACCTATGTCAAAAACATGGGTTTTTGGACATGAGATAAGACCAGGTTCCCCCTCTCAGAATAGCTTTGGGGATGGTGGGAAATGAATCCATCCACTGCTTAAAGTGATAGAATCTGAATATTTTCATAATAAGTACAAGGTTATGAATAAGATTAATTTCCTCACCAGTGTCAACATCATTTGCCAGCAGTTTTGCCACAAATGTGCCAATCTCTGTGTTCTCAAAGACTGTAACAGTGTAGGGATCTGAAGTGAACTGTGGCACATTGTCATTGACGTCCTCCACTGTGATCTCGATGTCAGCCTCGCAGTATCGCCCACCTCCATCCACTGCTCGCACCTTAAACCTGTACTCCTCTTGTTGCTCTCGGTCCAGGGGTTGCAAGGTCTTCAATTCTCCTGAAGATGGGACAAAAACAATCAGAAAAGTTTAGAAACACACACACACACACACACACACACACACACACACACACAAACTAATGGCTTTCAAAAGAGGGGAGAGGGAAATAAATAAGTAACTGGAGCAGGAGAGGAGGAGGGGGTGGCTTAAGGGTAACGGAGGAGTTGGCGGCTAAGAGCAGCTTGGAAGTGTCCTGGGATGTGAGGCAGCCAACATTACCACAGTCTCTCTGGAAAACTCCAGAGCCTCTTGGCGGTCTTCACATGCAATAATCCTACTTGTCTGCATTGAAAAAAACAACATTCACAGTCCATAACAGTAGTGCTCCTGCAAAACACGAACTACTGAGGCTTGCCAAAAGACAGCTACATGGCATCTTTGCCTTGTTGTCTCCCTTAGTGTCAGTATATAAGCATAAAAAACAGAGTCTGAATTTGCCATTACAGAGGGACTATGTGCAGCAGCAGTGTTGTACAGTGGTTCCTCTCTCTATCTAAAAGTGCAGCTGATTTGTTTTTGTTTTTTTTCTTCCTTTCATATTTTTACTATGTTTATTTTCAAGAAACGATGATGGTGATTAACTGGCACAACCAGCTGGAGTGTCTGGTTAGAGGATCTCCCATATGAAATTATATTCAAGCAAGAAGCACAGCGGTCATAAATTAAATTTAAGTGTGCTCCCCTATCTTTTAGTGCCACTATGGGTCTTCCACTCGGTCTGCAGGGAAATGTTCTTGGCTGTTTCAAAAATAAATAAGTTAATAACAACTGGGCAAGAAAGAACTTTCTTGCCTCCTCCATAGCTGATAATGATACACACACAAATACACACATGTAAAGAGTACTAACATTTCGCTGAGGGACTACAATTCACCAGAATTAATCAGAAAGTTTGCGGAATGCATAACTGCTTTCAGGTCCTGCCTAAACTCCAAATACAGCAGTGTTAGGTTGTGTTTTTTGCAGAAAGCCGACAGCACTTCATGGGAGAGTTTAACATGTGTTCAACATGCTCCTTTGTGACACTCAGAATAACTCTGAATACAGCTGAAATGCAATCTCACTAAAAATGACTGCAGGCGTAGAAAGCACTAGAAAGAAAAGCCAACTATATAAATCATAAAATATATATAGAAAAAACTATTTTAGATCAACCATGCATGATGTTAAGCTCAGACCACAAGACAATGCACAAAATCAATATTCTAGTTCTTTAAACATAGGGGCACTCATACACAAACACAGACACAGACACGCACAGACACAGTCACACACACACACACACAAACAAACACACACACACACCTGAATCTGAGTCAATGGTGAAGAACTCTGCTTTAGGTCCTTGGAGCTCATAAGAGATTTGAGCATTCGAGCGGATGTCGGCATCTGTGGCAGAGACCTGCAAGATCAGCCTGCCAGCAGGGGAATCTTCTGGAACACTCTCACTATACAGGGACTGGGGGATGGATGTAATGAGTGAAAGAGGAGTGCAGAGGAGGACAAGAAATGAAAACAAATTACAGGGAAAAGGTTTCATAAAAGGCGTTTGAATAATTTCAGTAACTCCATTAAATACACTTAATCAACAATACAGTCTGCAATTACAACACATTAGCGGATAAAAACTACTTTTTGTAAGCGGCAGCCACCTACGGACAACTTGCTGTTTTTACCTTTTCACAAACAGGGCTGTTGTCATTGGCATCCAGAACCTTGACCTCCACAATGGCTTTAGCAGCAAAGATGCCATCAGTGGCAGTGATGTTAAGGAGGTAATTGTCCTTCTCCTCACGGTCCAAAGGCTTCCTAACAGAGACCTTCCACTCATTTTGGATGTGCTCAATAGCAAATTGGCCGAGTGGATCTCCTCCTGTTTGGAGTTAAAGGGAAGAATAACCTTTGTAGAAAGATGAACAACACAAGTCTTCTAGTCATAAAGAGTTTTGATTTGTGTGTGATGAAAAGTAGATAATCAAAGGCAGGAAGCAGTGAGAGTTAGGAAAAAGGGTGTAAACAAAAGAAATCTGTTCTAAACTTCTGATCCCCGTTCCGCTGTCAGCTACTGATAATTACTCAACAGACCAAGTACAGACAAAGTATTCATTACTACTTCCCATAGCAAATCCATAATTCTAACTCAAATGTGTTTGGTATACAGGCAATTTCGCACAGCAAGAAACAATGTATGTAAGCTAATGAGAGAGCCAGTTTCTGATTTCTCTGGATATTAGACTTGGCACAGTTATTCACACTTTCTAATTAGCACCAGAGGAAGTATTTCTCCCTTGTCGATTTCAAGGCGTTATTCAGATAATTATAAATTTCTGTACTATGATGACCTAAATATCTGCCTTGAGCTTTGGCAGATTAGGCAATGACTCAAAGACTCCTAACAGATGAGGGATTATGCAGTGTTTCATAGATGAGATATTATCGCCATATTAAGTGGCCTAAACGGATAAGCCCCCTTAAGCTCTGTTTGTCAAACTGTTACACAAAAGAGTGGGGAGTAACCTCTTTGAGTCTGGTTATTATCTCTTTCATAAAATAATAAATTCTCACCTGTGATGAAATAGTTCACTTGTTTATTGATTTCCTCCGAATCAGCATCCGTGGTGCTCAGGATAGCAATGACCCCACTAGGTGGAGGATCATCCTCACTGACAGTGCCCTTGTAGATCTCTGCAGTGAAGCGTGGTGGGCTGTCATTCACATCAGCAACTGTTACCTCCACTTTGGTGCCAGTAACATGTTGGACTCTGTCTCCCTGGTCTGTGGCTAGGATGGCAATTGTATATTTGCTCATCTTCTCACGGTCAAGCTCTTTCAGTGTGGTCACCCATCCAGTTTCACTATTGATAGCAAACAGCTCAAAGATGTCGCTTGAGGTCTGTTTGGGGTCAAGGCTGTAAATTACTTGGCCATTGGTGCCAGAGTCTTGGTCAGTGGCTTTGACTTGAATGACCGGTGTTCCACTTGGAAGGTTTTCTACAGTAACTGCTTCATAGGGATCTGACTCAAAGACAGGCTTGTTGTCATTAAGATCCTTCACCTGGATGTTTACATATACAGATGCCTCTACGTCATAATTCTGATGTTTGCTCTGGGCTAGCAGTGTGAGTTGGTACCATTTGGTAGTTTCATGGTCAAGGCTTTTCTCAAGTTTCAAAGTCCCAGTGTCTCTATCCACAACAAACACCTCATCCTCATTGCTCTCAGGAGTGTTGCCTTTAACAAGGATGTAAACCACTGGCTGTTCACTCTCTGCCTGGATGACATCAATCACTGTGCCAATGGGCAGGTCTTCAGGTACTGTAAAACGGTAATGTGGTTCGACAAATTTGGGAACTGGTACCTCGGGGGAAACAATCCTAATGTAAACCTGAACAAGAGAATGTTTAGATGGATTCCCAGCATCCTTGGCCCTCACAAAGAACGCATAAAGTTCATTTTCAAGTCCAATGAGACTCTCCTTAGTAACAATGACGCCAGAGGTGGGGTGGATTTCAAAATTCTCCTCCACATTTTCAACATCAGCTTCAATTGCATATGTAATGTCAGCATTGCTTCCCTCATCCATGTCTGAAGCAGCGATCTTGACCACGGAGGTTCCCCTTGGGACATCTGATGCAACGGTGGCTTTGTATTCAAAAGCTCTAAATTGCGGGGCATTGTCATTGACATCTGTTAGAATTACATTGATAACACAAAAGCCAACCTTTCCACCACCATCCTTTGCTATGAGAGAAATAGGAATAACTTTCTCAATGGCATTCTCACGATCAAGGCTCTCTAGTGTGAAGATTTCTCCGTTTTCATTGACAGAGAACTTGTCTTTTGCAAAGTCATTGACAATGTGATATGTTAGTTGCCCGTAGATGCCTTCATCTTCATCTGTTGCTTTAGCCTCTGCTACAAAGGTACCTACAGGTGAGTTCTCAATGAGCTCTACTACATAATCCACCAGGGGAAAGGTCGGGTTGTGGAAGTTGGCACCGATGACTCTCACTTTGACTAGGGCCGAGCCTCTGAATACACCATCTGAAACTGATACATTGAGATTGTACAGAGGCTGCATATGTGGCCTGCGGTGGTTGGAAATGGTAATTGCGCCGGTGTTTTTGTCCATAGCAAAGTTCTGACCTTCATTGCCAGATATAATGGAGAACTCCAACTTGTCTGAGTCTGAGCTATCGGCATCAGATGCTTGCACTTGGGTGATAAAGTGACCACGAGGGGCTAATTCGCTGACGGTCGTTTCATAAACATTCTCTGAAAATGTTGGAGCATTATCATTCAAGTCGGTAACATCTACTGTCACAGTGACATCACTAGAGAGGGCTGAGACTCCACTATCCACAACTCGAACTCTCAAGTTATGCTGCTGGGTCTCCTCATGATCAAGCACTTGAGCTGTTGAGATTATTCCTGTGTCACGGTCAATTGTGAAGTAATCTGAACTCCTCCCCCTTTCTTCAACCAACATATAGAAGACTTCTTTGTTGTTACCGGTGTCAGAATCTATGGCCTCAACTTGCAAAACTGATGTGCCGATGACAGAGGCCTCAGAAATACTGGCGTTGTAGGCCTTTGACAGGAAAACAGGAGCATTATCATTCACATCTTCCAGAATGATATCAACGAACACTTCAGAGTGTGCTCCGGTTAGCGAATCTGTAGCTCTTACACTTAACTTATAGGCAGGATGTGTCTCAAAGTCAAGACGTTTAATCACATGTACAACACCAGTGTTGAAATCAATTGAAAACTGTTTAAAGGGGTCTCCTTCAGAGATGGTGTACACTATACGGGGGCCTTCAGAATCATTGGCCTGCACATGAACCACAGGTGTGTGCAACTGGATGTTTTCAGGGATTTCAATACTATAGAAAGGCTTCTCAAACACAGGCATTGCTTTGTTCACCACCGTTATGGGCACTTCTACTTCTGCTGAAAGTGCTGGGTCTCCACTATCTGTGGCTATAACAATGATGACATAGTCTGTGTTAAGTGACTCTTTCTCAAACTTCTTTTTGAGTGAGATTTCACCGGAGAGGTTAATTTGGAAGTGTTCCTGGTTCTCCTTCAGTTGATAGTAGATATCAGCATTCACACCCATGTCTTTGTCCACTGCTGTGACTTGTCGGATGACTTGGCCTACCTCTGCATCCATTTGCACAAGGGCATGGTAGGGAAGGTTCACAAACATGGGTTTGTTGTCATTCACATCTTCCACTGTCACTGTTACAAGAACATGGGCCCCATCTTCAGTTCTGTCCTCTCTGGTGACCTCAACAACAATATCAAATGTGTCCTGTGCTTCACGATCAAATGGGATTCCAGTAGTTGAGATTACTCCAGAGGTCCGGCTGATTTCAAACCTCTTGTCTGGGTTAAGAATTCTGTAAAACAAAGGTTCATTTACCTGGTTCCCAACAGCAGCAATGACCGCTACTGTCTTCTTCTCAGTTGAGTTCTCTTGAACGTAGGCTTTGTATGACTCTCTGGTGAATTTCAGCCTGCTCTCCTTGTTTTCCTTTACATTTATCTTTACTGTGGCAGTGTTGGCAAATCTTCCATCTGAAACCCTAACTTTCAGTTCATACCTGCTTCTCAATTGTGTGACATTCTCAATGGAGATTATGCCCTTGATTGGATCCATTTTGAATTTATCACCAATATTACCCTCAGAGATGGAGAAGAGAAGTTTGGAGTTAGGCCCCGAGTCTGAGTCCGTAGCATTGACTTTGATAACCTCTACCCCTTTGTATGTTGGTATTATGACAGTTGCCTCATACAGTTCTTGGCTGAAAAGCGGTGAGCAGTCATTGACATCAATAACTTCAATGGTCACATTGGCTGCCATCTCAGCAAACAGGCGTGGCATTCCTAGGTCATGGACTTGGACAGTGAAACGGAAATCACTCCTCTGTTCATAATCCAAAGTTGTTGTGGTTCGTATGGCTCCTGTGCTGGAGTCAATGGCAAAATAGTTATGAGCAAATGGCTCAACAATCTGATAGATGAGCATAGCGTTGTGGTCACAGTCCGCATCAGAGGCACGAATGACCAAAGGAGTGTTCTCATAGGTCAAAACAACACTGTTGATCGGGGCTGACTCACTGACCATGCCAAGGAACTCCCTCCGGAGAAAGACAGGGGCATTATCATTCTCATCTTTCAGATGAATCAGCAGTGTTGTGTTGCTGGCCAGTCCAGCCATGTTAGTGCCTTGTATGATAAGTTTGTATTCAGAGGTGGTCTCAAAGTCTAAAGCCCTCTGGGTCACAACTACTCCAGAGTTTGGGTTGATGTCAAATGCACTGTTGATGTTGCCATCTTTTATCTGATAGAAAACAGACGACTGACTGAGGGCTGTGACTAAACTTACAAAGCTTCCAGGATGGGCTGATTCACTAATCTCTGCAGCAAACTCCTTTTCAGTGAATCTTGGGGCTGCATTATCCGAAACTGTTACCACAATGTGTACAGTAGCAGTAGTTGACATTGGAGGTATTCCTTTATCAGACGCCTTGACAATAAGCTCAAACAGGTTCTTGCTGCTTCGATCGAGCTCTTTGGCTACTGTTATTGTCCCCAGTACAGGATCAATGGCAAATGACTTTGCAACATTTCCTGTTGGAAGAAAAAAGAAGACAAAAGCAATAAATGTCTGTGTGGCTAACTTGAAAGTGATTTTTAATCTTAGCCTGTTGTATGTGCCTCAGGATGAATTCAAAACTACATAAAGCCATCAGTCTTTTTATCAGTTTTTTCTAAAAATGTGGCAGAAATTTAAAAGTGTTTCTAAAAATTGCACAAACTCTAATTATCTAGATTTAATGTATTTTTTTTTTTACACTTCGACACTTAAAGTAATCATCAATGCTACTCTTTATTCCAAGTCAGTCATCTCAAGCCCCCAATTTGACTCACAGTGAAGCAAATTATAATTCAATTACCTCGAGTCATCTCAACAATCTCAAATATGTATGTCTGCAAACAAGGGACCTTGCTAATGGCTGGATGTATCTCCCTCTCACAACACAGCTTATTGGCAGAGAAAACAATGGTGGGAAATTCTGAGGGGGATCTGTGTGTCTCCCACATATTTTGAGATCCTCTGACAAAGTTCGAATATTCACCTACTCTTTGTAAAGTATGCCATTCATAATCGAGGCCCAGTGGGCAGCAGAACTCAAGATGACTCATACTTTTTTTTTTCCTTTTCTTTCTTTCTTTTTTTTTTAAACAATGAAAGCCCTTTCTATGAATGTTTCTCCACAGAGACTGTTAACTATGTCTAAAATGGTACGAATGAGTGAAATGGCATCATTGGGACATTTACCTGATTCAATGCTGTAGACAATCTCTGCGTTCTGGCCCTTGTCCTTATCTAGAGCTGTGACTTGAAGCACGGCTGAGCCTATAGCAGCAGATTCAAATACACGGCCAGAGTAAGGTGCTCCTATAAACCAGGGGGCATTGTCATTGGTGTCCTCCACATTGACAATAACACGAACAAGGTTCCTCTTGACTGGGATATCCTGGTCACGTACCTATGTAAGAGAAAGATGGAACGAAAGAAGAAGAGAAAAAAGCGTAGTAGTAACTCCTTAGTAAAACATCCAGTTCTTCATATTTTGAAAAGTAAATGAAGAAACAAGGCAAAACTTGACATTATGGATGCTTAATTTCCCCATGAGTAGAACAGCAATAAACTTTGACAAGAATGGTTTCTGATAGGCACCATATTGGTGCCTCACAAATGAAAAACAGAGTCCAACAAACAAATGATCAATCAATGCACAATGGATTTGCTATGGATGCAAGCAAAAAAGTGACCTGTTACAAAAACAAGCTACGATGATATGATCAATGTTTTAATTTGGTCCTGTTGCAGAGCTATAAGTCCCGAGTTTCTAAATGTATCATTTCCTCATGCCAAGTGCAAAATAGGACTAAACTCAGATAAAAGAAACCCCAGTTAAGAGTGCAGTGAAATTCAGACCCACTCACTCTCTGATTGGCTGTTGACAAGCCCACTGTTGTCATAAATTACTCAAACTACAAGATCATCTACAAGTTTGTGACGATATTTTTGAACATGCTTTAAAATGTTGGTCATCTGGGACGGCTCCAAAACCGGGTCAGAGCATTTCTCTGAACTGTTCTGACTTACTGAACTTCAGTGACGGGCAAAAGTGGCAATCAGGTCCCATTCGTTTTTTGTTTTTGTTTTTTTTTGTCTCAGATCTAAAAAATTTATGTGGGACTGAAAAATCTGAGATAAAATCTATCCAGTCTGAGCCTGGCATTATATGAAAATAAGTCACTAAAAAACAGCAAACTAATGATAAGATGATAGGTACATATATAAATATAAATGGAGAATGTTATGGCTCACACAGAATAATATACAGATAGAAGATTAATTAGATTCACATTCATTATTATTTTAATATAATTTAGTCATGCTAAAACTCCATCCCATCATTATCAATATTCATATCTTTACTGATCCGTACCATGACAGTAAGGGTGTGGCGACGCATGGTCTCATGATCCAGTCGTTCAGTGGTGTACAGAGCACCTGTTCCTGGGTCTAGGCGGAACTTCTTCAGGCTGAACGGATCAGTGCTGCTCAAGAGTGTAAAAGTCAGTTTGTTCTTCTCATCTTCGTCGACAGCACTGATCTGCAGAACCTCAGTGTCAGCGGGGGTGTCCTCTGGGACATTCACCTCGTACCGTGGCCGGGAGAACTGTGGCCGGTGGTTGTTGGTGTCAATGACACGGATAAGCACCTGTTGACATCATAAAAGGCAAGTATGTGTTTTAGTTATCAAACCATAATTGTTGGAATATCTTGTAAAAAATAACCTTTTACATTCTATTTTCTTCACTGTGTACTATGGTCATATTAAGCCACTTTCAGATGATAACTGGACAGCTGAATCAATCAAGCCAAATCTAATTTTACAAACTACTTTAAAATGCATTTATTTAATGTGGAAAAAAAACCCAAGGTTAGGGTAATCCTGAAAGACAATAAATAATCTGATGTAGTATGAATCCTTACTTCAAATTATCACAGTGTAATGTGAAGTGGCATGAATCCAAATTTGGGAAGGTGTTTTCCACTTTCTTGACAAACATTAAAACACACACACACACACACACACACACACATATATATATATATATATATATATATGTGTGTGTGTGTGTGTGTGTGTGTGTGTGTGTATAAATAAACATAATAAACACAATGCACTAATATCTTTGACAACTTTCATTCTCCTCTTTTGTCCATCACACACACAATATAAACTTTTCTAACCCTTCCTCCAACATTCTATCGTAATAAGCACTGCTGTGCAAGATATACACTAGATCAATAGAGATAATGGCGGAAGCAATATTTTAACTGCATGGTCACTAGCCACTGCTAACAACAAAAACAAGAAATCAATACTGGATGGAAGTAATGCATCCTTATGAACTGAGAGCTATGCATGTAAGGGAGAGTATAGGAGTTGATGATCATACTGTAAATATGTCTGATAAACATAACAGTGGGCTGTCAACAGTGGAAAGTAAAAAGGTCTATCCAGCCTAAACCTACATCCTAAAATAAAGTAATAACATTTCACGTTTTAATTTTAGTTTAAATAACTTAGTTTTTAATATTACATTCATGCATTGATAAAAGGTTAAAGATATAGATTGTAATAGAGACTTTATAGTTAATTAAAGCTACAATTTATCCCTAGATCTGTTTCTTTTGCCTTGGGCAGCCAAAGGGTAACCATGGCTTTGTGGTTTTTTTTCCCACAACAAAGAATCTAACGTCCCCAAACTGTAAAATTCCACTGGGGGCATGTTTTATCAACACCAGCCACTTGTCTACTGGACTTCCGACAGAGGATTATGGAGAGCTGCTGGAATGCCATCCCTGCTTCCCAGACCGTTGAGGGGCTTCTACCATGGCCAAACATGGGGAACAAAAGGATCAGCTCAGATTAGACACCTGCATACCAGTCACTAGGGGGTGATGTCTCACAGAGGAGCAGACTAAAATCCAAGCTATCCGTACTTCAATAGTGGAGGGTACTAGTCCACAGAGTGTTGACCAGCTGACCAGTATTCATCACTTTGACTCTCCACTGGTGTTATACACTGTAGAGAACTGTTAGGCTATTTCAAAGATAAATATAGACTCAAACTGACAGGAGTGATAACATTTACAATCTGCTATACACTGTGATGTTGGCTAAGGTGCTGAGGCTCACAGATGCCACTTTGCAGGGGAGCTAGGACAACATGCTAACTGTCAGTGTTATAAAGCTGGCAGTATGCCAGCAGTTATGTTGCAATACTGAACCCTGTCATATTTCTAATTAAGAAATTTTATATATATATAAAAAAAAACATTCATGTCAAACATGAATCCTTGAGAAATATGTGAATTTGGGACTACAGTATGTCTCTAGAGCTACCCTCAGAAACCTATCTCCTTCCAGACATCTCTTTACATGCCATGCCAGACATTATATTGCACAGGATGACTGAGGCCTTACAATCCACCTTCCATGTGTCTGTGTGCATACACACAAACACAGAAATATGCACTTCCACACCCACACATGCACATCGAGAGGCTGGCCAATGTCTGGCCAGCTTCAGATAACATGTCTTGTGAAAAGCAAGCCATTCACAAGGTGGCAAGAGCTGATAATGTTGTCAAGACGCTGAAAGCAACGAAACCTGGTCATCAGTACCATCCACAATGTACAATTTCATGTGGTTTAGAAAGCACACAAAAGGCTATTTGCAACCCCCCCTTCCCATAAATATATACACACACACAGACAGACACACACACAGACACACACAAACCTCTCCACCCCCTACCCTAAACCCCATGTGCAAACAAACACACCTTCCGCTTTGCAAGGAGGCTCTACAACAGTTCAAAGGAACTTTGCCCCAAAACATCACAAAACAGCATGATACAGCCTGACTGCAGTAGAAATGTTGGTGTAGAAGAAATTCCTGTAGTCTTTGTAGATACCATCCTCTGGGAATGCTGAGAGAGGAACGAGATTGGGACTGAGACACAGACATGACAGATGGAGACAATGAAGGGAAAAAAACTGCTGGGAGGGTGAGATGAGAGAAAAGAGGAAAAAAGGAGAAACTGAGAGAAAGCAATAGAGAAACCAAAGGAAACTGAGGAAAATGGTCAAATTTAGAAAAGATAGGCATAGGGTGGAAGTGGAAGGAGGAATAAAAGAGGTGACTGAGAGCAAACTGCTAAAGAAAGACCAAGGAGATGAAGAGTCTGAGATAAAAATGGACACTGAGGAGAAGAAAATGTGTAGAGTACAAGTGGATGTCAAGGTGAGCTAGTGAGTAAAAAAAGAACAAGAAAACAGAGACAGTAAGACACTTAAGTCACTGCCATGTAGACTGTGATAACTTGACAAACAGGAGCCCAGGAACAGATTGTGTGTAGAGCAGCTTGAGGTACTCCTGTAGGGCCAAGGGAGGATGTCATGGAGCTGGCAGTGGGGGGAGGAAGGCCGGGACGCATGCCGAGGCTGCCTTGTTGGCGCGGCTCCTGGCTATGAGGTGCCCATGCTGGAATGCTGCACCCCTTGTCTGCATCAGCTGATCCTTCAGAGACGCCTTCATAGAGCTACAATGCTCATATGGAAAGCAGAGGAAAAGAAAGGCCAACTGTGCTCTGCAGACCACCCACAGACTGAGAGCCTCATACCGGCAACACTAACAGAGTCACAGCAAGGTGCCCCATATTGGACTTCAATTAGTGCAGGCGTAATCATTTTAATTTTCATTCTGTTATTGCTGAAAGTTGAAAATAAATTAGATGCTTATGAACAAAGCCGTGCTTAGCCAACATACACCAGAATTAAACCGGTGCATTCTGTATAAAGCAACACCCTCTGTTTGTGGTATCTAAAACAGGCCACGTGGGAGCATTCGTGGTGCCTGCTTTCCTCCCGTGCCATGCGTAGGAGAGGATGCCCCCCTGCCAGGTGGCAGGTTCTGGGCTCAGGCAGGACATTGGCACTAAGCACTTGTAAATGTTCCCGAGCCGGATTAACACAGCCCACTACCCACAGAGGTCCAGTGTTCTTGTTTGCGCTTTATTCTACCCAAACAGAATAATCATAATCCTTGCATGCCTGGCCAAAAAATGTGGAGCTTTTGAAAAATGGAGAGGGAGAAAATTAGAAAGAAAGAAGGAGGGCTACGGGGAGAGAGAGAACAAAAAGAAAAGAAAAGAAAAGGAAAGAAAAAACAAACACATTCCAAAGAGAGAGAAAATAGGCCAGCCCGTCTGGTAGCACAGCTTCCACATGACTTTGATTTGAGGAATAGATAAGTCAAACTTTGAGCTTTCACGAGGTGTGCTGCATGTGTATGATAGGGCTGATCTAATTTTCATTGAAAATCTTTATGGCTTGCATACACAACACACCACCTAAATAAAAAAAAATACACACTCAGTAACACACCCATTGGAATTTTATCTCCTTACGTTCAATTTACCATTACAAGCACAGATTAAGATGATTCCTCTACATAATTTCACTGTTTCCTCTTTGATGTAAAACAATTAAAAAAAATCCAATGATATGCAAAATCTAAGGTTTTGACACACGATTACACGACTTCACTTGTTTTCACAGGGTAATACTACTAATAAAATTAGCACTTTTAAAAACTTTGACTTTAACTACTGTTTATACACAAACAAACATGTACCACCCATAAACATGACTCTTTTTGCTACAGTATCTGTACGGGCTAAATGAGCTGATACTGTCACCGCTGAACAACATAATCAAGAATGAATAAATGAGTAGCCCAAGCACTCAGTACAGTCATACCTCCTGCCAAGGCTAACAGATTAAATACATCAAAGGCTGATGAAATACCAGTTCCCCCAGCTGTCTTTTATCCTCACTCTAACTTGTGCACTACAGAAATATGTGAGGATATGAAGCCTTTTCTAAAACCATTAAAAGCACACCATTAAATAAGACATTACAAATATACAGTGCATTATAACGACAAAGTCGATGCAGACCAGCAGAGTTCAGTGGCCTATGCTTTGCTGGTGCTCTCTCTGTCAAGTACTTGGAACTATTATCACAAATATTTGCATACAGCCCACTGCTCAGTCTTTGTAAACGGACAAAATTCAGTCATTCAATTAGAGTCACGATAATCTACGACTAAATAAACAAATGTATTAGACTACGCATTCCCCGTAAGCAGAACGATTTTGAGTCAATCATGTGTGCCTTTCACACAGTTTGAACAACGTATGTGTGCTTGTGATGTCTTTAAAAAAAAAAAAAAAAAACAAGACAAGTAAATTTGTATGTGAACACTAATCTCTACTGTGAATTCAGATCAGAAAGGCTTATAAATATCATAAACACATTAAGACACAGTGTGCATAGTTCACTTTTGGATTTGTGGAAAAAATCTTCTGCCCACCAATGACGCGGCCCACCGCGTCATTGGTGGGCAGGGTTACAAAACAAAACAGGAACTGCGAACGCTATAAACATAAACAATAATCCCCGAGAAGCCGGGGGTTATACTGATTTTACAACGGCATGGAACGCGGCTCAGCAAATTACATTTAAGGATGAGAAGCACACGTTTTACAACTAAACATAGCTGTCATTCGTTCCGATCGCGAATCCGACAGGTAGCCGGCAATAATTGTGTTTTTCGCCTCTGTATTGAAATGTTGGCTTGTAAAGACACAAGCAGTATTTGCATCGCTAATAAATCCAGATCCTGCTCCACCCGGGGCCAGAAACTGTATCGGGAAAGCAGCATTATATGCTTGACTGAGACGCGGCTCACGAACATCATCCCCGACTCACTGATCAGTTTCACCGGCTTCAGGACAGGACGGGTGGACAGAGACAGAGACGCTGCAGCCACTGTATAGTATGAGTGTGCAGTTTGATGTGTGTTGAAGTGATGAAGCTGCCGTGACAATGTAATTTCCTGCAAAGGATTAATAAAGTATCATTCATTCATTCATTCATGATGGTTATTGTGATTCTGAGCGAGCGTCTCGCGCACCCGTCATCACGTTTTCCGAAAACGTCATGACGTGGCTCTGAATTGGCTCCACTTTGCTCTTGACCGGTGGAAAAGCAAACCGGTTCTTGGTTGGCACCAGTTAAGCACCGGCTCTAGCACCAGCTCCGAACTAGCACCAGGTTTTTTCTGGTGGAAAAGGGGCAAAAGTGAAACAACTCTGTATCATATCCTAAGAGGTAAAGTGTCTGATCTTCACTTAAACATTGCTGAATAATTTTAAAGTAGGTGATATTCATTACCATATGTGCAAAGCAATCTGAAAATACTGGTGTCACTGAAATATCTTCTCCAACTGATGGAGAATGTATGTGTCATCACTACCACCAGGGGAAATCTGTAAGGTGGCCTAGTAAATACTGAGTGTGAAATAAACTCAATGAAAAGAAATAAATTTAATGTTATCCATGAACAAGCATTTCCTTTTAAAGTAACAGTCTGTCAAAAAGACTACAGAATGACTTTGAACAGACTGCCAAAAAGCTGTTATGCGCTACAGGCAGATAACCACATAAACTTGAAACATAGGCTGGGCTTTACATTTTATTCTGAAAATGTACACAGCCATTAATGCACATGTTGCAGCACTGATTTTTTTTAGACTCACACGTACAGTAAGCACAAGCCAATACATACGCATTTCTGAATGTGTATCTGTGCGCACACATGCACAGCCAAGTGACAGACGTGCATATTTCAAGTGGTGGCCTGTAAGTGATTCGCTGTGCTGACTGAAGTAGCCAACAAAAACCCTCATGATAATGAGGGTCGACATAAAGAAAAGGGTTCGCGCCTTTGAACCCGCATCGATACCATGTCTAACTGTGTCATGTCCTTTTCTTTTGTAGACATAAATTCTTGTGGTCAAAATTTGCCGCTGGGAAAAATCTTGAAGATGTTGATATTTAGACCTTTTTGAATGCGCTAACCTTTGGGCGTGATTAATGTGGACTTTAAATGTCACTGCATGCAGTACTGTTGAGGGGCTTTTAAGAATGTATCTGTTGCCAGGGCTGCTCAGGAAGCGTTTTACTTCACATGGCAGAGAGAGGGAATCTTGCCTCCGACAATAGGTACTCTGTGACCGTTTTGAAGGTTCTCCACTGAACTAAGGACGTGCTGCTTCCGTGGCTGAGCTGTAAAATGCCAGTGAAGGCGGTGCTTCATCCAAGGCTCAGTGGAGCACAGCAACCAGATGATGAAAGGCCTTATTCATAGAGAGTGACAACAAATAGATTCTTTTCCAGCCACAGTTCTCTGAAGCCCCCCCTTCCCTTTGACGACAAAGGACAAAACACTTTGAATAGTGGCATCCCATATGACCCAAACTACCATTACAGATAGGGACTTCTCAGCAGATGCATCCAAAGTTCAAAATCTCCCTGACAAGGCATGACAATCTGAACAGAATCTGAAGAAAACCTACATGCCTAAGCACTTCTATAGCTGCAGTTCATCCTTTGTATCAGTTGAGACACCAAATATGCAAGTAAAATTAAGTTACTGTATATGACAAATACAAGCTCTGGATGTATATCTTGAGTCAATTTACTCATATCTAATACTCTTTGATCAAAATAGCAATAAATACAAACACATCATGTGAAAATGTAGTTTTTAATGGCCTAGTGTAAATACAATACATCTGCTTCTTTTGCACAAAACTGTCTTTGTGTCAGTTTTGCTGTGGCACGGATGTGGTTGTATATGTATCTGTGTGATGATGCTTACTCATTTTATTTAGCCCTCTGTTCAGAAAAGTAATAAGTGCGTCCCAAGGAAAAAAAAAGAAGGCTCACAGGTTCAGAGAAAAGCAGCATAAAAGCAATGTGTGTTGGGGGGAGGGGAGTGGGAGTGCACACTTTAAAAAGACCTCTGGCTAGACGGCACCATCCGCCTCTCTAGCCCTGCTTTGGGAATGAGACAATGGAAGATTCCTGGAGCTCCCTGCCAAATGTAAGGAGAAAAAAAAAGTATACTGCTGCTCTAAGATGGTAGAGTGTAGAAGAGGTGGAATGCTGCCTACCCACATCAGGGTTTGAAGCCTAGTTCAAACACCAGTGTCTATCAAACCTACTTCACCCAAATGCAAATCTAATTGAAAGAGAACATACAATAGTGTTTTTTATAGATAACTGAAGACATACCTTAAGCTTGCATTAAATCAAGCTCCCTGTCTTCCTATCTGCCATGCTGACTAGCTAACTTCTGGCGGAGAGATTAAGAGAGCATCAACACAATGACAATTCAAGAGCACTCTCCTCTCAAAACTTTCCAATACGTCCCCTACATATTTTATCATATCAATTAACATGTTGCTTGCCTCTATTTTTCCCCAGCAACAGATGCATTATGTGTAGTCAAGTTGTGACAAGAACTCATCCTTATGCATTGTCAATTTGGAGGCGCTGGCAGAACACAAACCGGTCGGTTTTGTACATTCTGCTGCCTGTGCTTTCCTCATTATTTGTGGCCTTCCTTCTGCCATATTTCACATGAGAAAACATAACCATGACAACTCCCTCATCAGTTTCCAACCATTTCATTAGCGTTTCCATTACCTGGGTGCTGACAGTTCGCGTCCCATCTGTGGCTTCCACCGTCAGGTTGTAATTTGATTTTTGCTCGGCGTCCAGGGGCCGCGCTACAATCAAGGTTCCACTGGCCTTACCCACGTCAAAGCGGCTGTCATAATTACCACCTGTGGATTTTTTTTTTTTTTAACAAACAATGAGGGACAGGAGATTAGTGACACATCATCACCTGTCTAAGTGCACAGAACAAGGTTATGCCAACAATGAATGGAGCCACTAAGACACATCAACAAACACAACTTTTTTTTTTTTTTTTTTTTTTCCCACTATGCTGACATTGAAGCTAATACAGGATGGAAACATCAATGTTGATGTAATTAACAGTTAGTATAAATGTGTTGTATATAAACAATATCCAAAATGTATGTTCACATGCAAAAAACAATAGTATACATATCTGTATTACTCTTATGTAACCAACCATTTACATTTGAGGTTCATTGTAAACCAATATATATACCTGTATATATAAGAAATATAAATATAAATAAAGATAAATATAAATGGTGATCTAATTGATTTAAAGGGATGTTTAAAGTTAGTTTTTCCTGCTCAAATGACCTCTCTTGATAAGGTCATATGTTTGGAATAAACAAAAAATCTGGCACAACATCAATGAAGAGGCACAGCACAGATCAACCACATATCACAGGTAGCACCAACAGACAATGTAAAATGATCTCTTAATACAATAAAACCTATTAGGAGATCCCAGCAGCTACCTTCTGCTGTACAGTTGTGGTCACAAGCCATCTGAAGGATGTAAAACATCTCAGAATCCTCTATGTCGTCTTGCAAAAATCCAACCAAACAGAATTTTTTAAAAAGAAAAGAGGAGCAGAGCACACAGACAAAGAAGAGAAGAAAAGAGATGTGTCAGTCAGAAACTGATTAGAGAAGGGAAAGAGTGGGGGAGGGGGGGAGTAAAAAGTATTAAAAGCCATATCATGCACCAAGTGTTCTTTTGACATTAAATCATCACATACAAGAAAAGAGGAATTAGGTTCAAAAACTTTGAAAAAGGCAGTTGATAGTTTTGAGTTAGAATAGTGAGAAAAGGTTAAGTCTATCCAAGTGCACTCACACACAAGAGCTGTTAATGTTACTCCTAAAGTATATCAGCCCACAAGGCATTTCTTTGAGAAAATATTTCCCTGCATGCACACACACACATACACACAGACACACACACACACTGAGTAGGCTATACCTGTGATTTCAAACCACACAGGAACATCAGAGGATTCCGTGGCAATGACGCCCACCATGTGCGCCACAGGGTCACTTTCCATTACAGAAAAAGAGAAGGGGGGCTCCTCAAAAGCCAGAGGAGCCGCATCAGCCGGTACTTCTGGTTTGGGAATCCACTCGATATGCAGACGACAAGTCGAGGACTTCTGAGGGCGTCCATTGTCCACAGCTTTAATCTGAGAGAGAAGCAGAATCACAGACATTGTTACGCGTTCTTATGAAGGAACATTCGCTCAAGAGAGCACAAACGTGATTCGTGATTCGTGATTCGATTCGAGAAATTCTTTCCAAAGCACTCCACATAATCTTGTAATGTGGTACATGGTGCATTGCTTGACCTCATGTTCTGTCATATCTGTGCTTTTTGTTGTATGTACAGATGAACAATGGCTTCAGTTTCTGATGTTTCGACTACCTGTTTGAGTGGCATGTTGCAACCGCATGTCTTTTATTGTCTGCCTATTACAGTGCTATTTTTTGCTTATTACATGTTATTTGCATTATTGCTGTGCCTTGCTATCCTGTCTTACACCCAAGCCAGGTTACCTCTACCTGTGCATGACTGCTGCCTTGCTGAACTGCTGCGGCTCGCACGTGTGCTGTGACCACACTGACAGCAGTGCCGCTGCGGCACAGCTACTGACAGCCCTATCTTTTTACAATGAGTTTGCCTTTGATAATGGCCAGTGAATTTTTTTATATCCGAAACAGCAGGTCATCGCAACACGGGACCAAGACTGGCGTGTGGTTTCTGCGATGACTATACAGTACAATGCGGTACACATGTAGCCCCTCCTCTGCATGCAATTCCTATGTTTGTGTCATATTCTACAGATTTAGATATTAAAATGATAAGGAAAAGTGTCAGTTGATGTTAATGTTGCTGGGATCCTGTCAATATGACTATCAGCAGATCATTTTCCCAGTTTATTTTTGCTACAAACTGCACACCTCACACAGGCTCCACGCCGAAATTCGCGCCACTTCAGTGAGGCTCGTGCTGCACCTCAGACACACTGTTCACGCAGGCTGGGATGTGTTAATATGGGTGCCAAAATGAAAATGAAGAGGTTCTTCGTTGCTCACGCACTGCTCAGGTAGACAGTATGTCCCAGGCCTTAGTCCCCACTGTGCTCATTTACTACTTTTTCCTTTTTTGATTTTTAAAATGGCATCCTCCATCTTGCCCAGGGGCTACTATTGAAAAATAGCCATTCAGCTAACACTGGCATATGTACAAAAATGTTCATTAATGTTCATTATTTCTATGTCCCTATAAAAATAAAGATTAAAAAATCACATATAATATAGTTTAATAGTACACATAAATAGAAGTGAAATGTCTCATCCATGACTGACCACACAAAATTTGGCTCTCGGTCACTATAGCATTAAGAGATAAACATACCCTAACTGTAAAAAACATGATAATGAGATCATGGTGGGTTTAATGATGTCTGCCCAAAGAGAAACATACCTCCTAAACTTTTAAGTTTTTTTAAGTGTCCTTCTTTTGAATTTTGAAAAAACACTTTGTGTTGTTACCAATAAACGTTATTCTTACGTTGTGTGTGGTTACAGAATTTGCATACTCAATTAACGATAAAAAAGTAGAAGGGCTGCAAGTCAAACCATGTTTGATAGCAATTAAGGGCCTACTCACTTTAGGCCCAGTTGCTCCGTATTGTGCTGAAGCAAAAATGCCCCCCCTCCCCAGTCCCCCTGCTGGCCTGCACTCACATTACCCAAAGTCCAACCGCGCTCAAGCATGATTGCCTCCGGTACAAACGTCATCATGTTGAAATATGGCACACACGGCCCGACGTCATTCTAAATCAACTTTTGTTTATACACGGTTGCAGCAGCACAGCAGACAACAACACAGACAACATGGTTGATTATTGATTGCGCGAGGCAGCGATTCGCAGTTAATCGCGCGGCGCGCATAAAACAATTTTGTGGAAACATGCATGCATGACCGTGCATGTGCTCGTGCATGAACACCTGTACCGTGCCAGAGCAGGGGAAGTGTACTGTGCTTCAGCACGGAACGGAACTCACACTAGTCAAATAATCCCGATTTTGGGGTCAAACGTGCTTGGGCACAGCACGAATAGGGTAATGTGAGTAGCCTCTAAGAGACTGTGCATTTTGGTGTTTGGTGGACTTCGCTTGACTCTAAGTTCAACAGTTTCTATTTTGCCCACATCACTGTATATCAACAGTGACTGCAGAAGTTTAAAATGTCCTGGTGAGCAGGACTATATGTCAAGTTTAACCATATCCTCACTATGGAATAGGCTATACATCAGTTAATTAGATTTAATTGTCGTACGGCCGTGTAACTACAGTTATCTGGTTAATCAAGATTGGGTACAGCCCTGCCTTGTATAGTCTTATCACTGTTTAATGTAGTTTTTTTTTGTTTGTTTTAAACAACAGCAGAGGAAACGAGGGTCTGAAAAGGATGAGTGGATGTGGGGAAAACAATAGCAAATCAGTGAACAGGGACCCGGTGTGAAAATTTGTTTACTTCTTGCAAACTACAATCAAGCTGAGGACAGCATGGAGCCCTGAGATTGGATACTCACCGTGAGAATGTCATATTCTCCAGCAGAGGAGAACTTCTTAGATGACACCAGGCCAGTCTTGGGTTCAATAAAGAACTTTCCGTGTTCATCTCCCTCCTCTATGCTGTAAGAGATCTCTGCGTTAGGCCCCTCATCACGGTCCGATGCAATGACTCGGTATACTGGGTCTCTCTTCAGTGCCCTCTCTTTCTCTGGCTTCTCTCGCTCAGGGAGCTTGATCTTGTAGATCTTCTCTAGAAACAGCGGCCTGTTGTCGTTCTCATCAAGGACTTTGACAATGACACGGACAGTGGTGGATTTAGCTGGAACACCATGATCTGTGATGGTGATCTGGAATGAGGAAAGTGTAAGGACTTGATATCAGACTGAGCAGTATATAGACAATGGTGTGAAGCTTGAAAATGAATTCTTTCTAGTTATACACGGATACAATGAGACATATTTTATACAATAAATCGACAAATAGAATTAAAACAAGAACCAGTAGCAATCATATTTTCAACCTCTGATATTGATTAAGAGCAATACTCTGTAAACACACTCATACAATCCATTTTTATGGAATAATATACAGGAACTGTACAAAGCAAGCAGTCTCGGTGAACATTATGTACAACTAGCCTGGGAATTTACAAAGTTCAAGATAGCTGTGTTTGAAATTCATCATTTTCAAAGCCTTAAATTAATAACAGAAGAGATGAAAAAGGAAAGCTTGCTTTTTCCCTTCATCCTCTCTTCCTTTCACTATTTGCAAAGCGAGTCAACGAGCTGCCAAAATTAAAGGCAATTCCCTCTGAGATTAGCTGTCAAGGGGCCTTTTCAAAGATACATACTTTACTTCGGGAAACAAATATGCACCAGGAACAGGCTGTTATACACTCTTTTCTTACAAGAGATGAATTGTTTCCTTTGCCTTATTTCTTATAAACTCATAATCACTGCATGATGAATAAATCCAATGTACAATTCAAACACAAGGACTAGTTTTGGAGATAAGAACAAGGGTTATTCCCCCACTAAAAATGCCTGTCAAACACTGACAGAGGGGACTTCCACAGAAACTAAACACATAAACCTTTCCTTCTTAAAAAGGAAATATCTCCAATATTAAAAACAAAGGATACAATTTTAGATTTTTTTTTTTTTTAATCTCAGAGGTAGTAGTATTCAGTAGAAAAAAATCTAAAGATCTAGTTACACATTATTGGATAGATAATAATCATAATAATAATAATAATTGGACAGATAATTTATCAGTCATAGCATTAAGACTTTCTGCAGGGTGCAACGCTTAGCACTTTGCTAATGCGGGCCCTGTTTTAATAGCCCTGTATGTCTAATCATTTGAGTGCACAGTTTAAGGACTTTAATGAAAACCAAGAGCCAAACAAACACTAATTTCATCTAGTCTCAGGGATATGGAAGAATTGGTTGTCTCAGGGGTAGCAGAGTTGTGGGCAATTCCAGCTTAGAGCTGCAAAATACTGAAGAAGGCCACAACAAATGTCACAGAGTCATTTAAAACCATCTGCTAAGCGCTTTAGTAAAAACACTTAGGACTCTGGGGCTGGTCACACACCATTTGGTACCATAGTTTCAATTACTGGCGTGATGTGTTTTTGTTTTGCCCGCAAAGTGTCTACAGCTGCCCATGCCATTTACACTAGCAGAATTAATTAAATGGGATGACAATAAACCTGTGAGTTTTAATGTCTCTCTCACAGGAGCAATATGCTGGTGCTCATCCTGCACTGTTATAAACATCTTCATTATAGCCACTTGAGCTATTTGGCTTCTGCCATTGTGAGATAATGTCTGAAAATCTTATTTAGAAAACCTGGGGGGAAAAAAAATAGAAAACCTGGAAAACAATGTTAATGTGAGCAAAGGATAGACATGGTAGTCAATGGTAGTCAAATGAAATGAAGAGATGAACTGAAGCATTGTTTAACAGCACAGGCTACACAGGGTTGCTGCGTGCGTGTGTGTGTGTGTGTGTGTGTGTGTGTGTGTGTGCGCATGTGTGTGCCAAACTAACCAGTGCAATCACTCATTAAGCACATGCCCCCTTTTGGAAAAACATTTTTATGAAAACCCCATGTTTGACAATTAGACAGAAGACATGAAAGAAAGGCTAATAGAGAAGCACACCAGTACATCTCATTGCCATCAGCAGTGTGGTGCTGTTACACTCTGCCTGCTACACAGGGCACACTAACTCCATTACATTCAGACTCTCATTCCATTCAGAGTTGTTGTTAAGTAGTTGTTAGCACTTAAAAGATAAACCTCTAATCTATTTAATATTAACCAAATCACCAGAATCAGCCCATCTGAATATATACATTTTCTAAGATTATATGACCACTGTGTAAGCGATAATGCACTCTACCTTCTCCATTAATTTCCTGAACTAAGGTGTGCAGAATCAATTTAGGGAGCAATGTGCCCTGGAAAAAAATGTTCTGTCTTGACTATTTTCGTAACGTTCAGACAAATACCTCGAACAGCCTAACAATAGAGACACGATCAGCTGATTAGATATTCAGCTTGAGTTGCAGCATTGTAGACATTGTGGATTTTCCATATTCGACCAAACACACCACATATCTGCACAAAAACTGCTCGGCTAGGTCTGGCTTTGCATTAACGTTACACCCATGTTAACTGTCCCAAATTCTCACAATGGTTTTGAAGCTATCATGCTTTTAAAAACAGGGCAGGGTGTACCAGCTAGCAGCTTAATGTAACTCAAACCAGATAGTGTAGCTGTTAGTTTATTGTGGTTCTAGTCAGCTACAATTACTTTAATATCAGCTGAATGTAACTGTAAGGACTGATACAGAATGGTGAATTCAAATCTTACACTGTTTTATTGGACCCCCTCCTGCCTTGTTGATTTTCCCTCTCATAAAATGGAATGAACACTAGTGCCCACCATCAGGATTTGGATCTACACAAATCTTGCCACAGGACACAATCCCGGCACCGCCATTAGATGCAATGCAACACAGGCAGACACCTGACACCTGGGAGCAGTGCCTGTTGCTTGTTGGCTCCAGTGTAACTTAGCAAAGACAGGCCATTCACATGATGAGCAACTAGGCTGAGGGACGGCTCTGTACTGACCCACTGTGGGTGGTGCAACACTCTCTGATTGCTTCTATGTATCTATCAGAGTTACACAGCTGATACAAGTTACCAACTTTTGAATGACAAATCATCTGTATTGCCTGTCATAACATTACATCAAGCTAACATTGTTAGCTCACGAGAGCTAATTAAGTGCCATTAATCACCCAAAAAAAAAAAACTTGATATTATTAGCTTGGCATTATTATCAGGAATGACCTATGTGATGATGATGATGATGTGCAGTGCTAGTGCTGTAAACTGTATGCACAAGGCAATATGCAATAAGCATATGTGTACTGATGATGTTAAAACAGCCCTTGTTAGAGCCCCATGTACTTTACTCTATACAACCCACTTGGTGTACAGTTACAGTAAAAGCAGAAATGAAAAAGCTTCAGGCGGCATTTAATAACACTTTCAGAATCGTGCTCATGATCACAAGATGGAGGAGTGCAAGTCAAATGCTAAGAACTAGTAATACTCCCACCTTTCAAGCTGTGTTGAGGAATTTTATGTATGAATGTATGTGTTGATTAATTCAATCAAAAAACAATAGTGTGCTCTTGGTGTGCTGTAATGGTGAGCTCTTCTTGGCCAGGTCTCCCTTGAAAAAGAGATTTTAATTTCAAGGGATTTCCTGGTTAAATAAAGGTTAAATAAATAAAATAAAATAATTAGTAAAGTATTTTACTGTTATTGTCATCATTATTATTATTGTTGTACTGATATGGACCTATGTGTCTGAAACAAGGTTAAATTGAACTGAATATTAATTGTAAGATACCACCAACCCTGACAATGGATGTAACACTTCTCCAAGTATTGCTTTTTGACATTCACTCCTATAATCTTTTAAATAAACCTTGTAAAGAACCGGAATCTCTGAATAACTGCAATCAGGTTGTTACTCACTTGCCAAGCAGATCTATTGTTCACTGAACGAAATGGCATTGCAAACAAGGAGGCATACAAATCGGATTGGCTGCTGATGGCCGCTGACTGCAAAAGGTTCAGTCTTGGCCAACTGTTCTTGGCCTAAAAGCTTGCTGACTACACACTGGTTTCACTTGCTCTCCTCTATAAGAAATGAATGGACTTTTGTGGCATGTTGATCATGTTGCTTGCGGTCTGAATGCACGGTAAGCACTTCAAGACCTTAAAAAACAAGCCCAACACTTTTCATACAGTTTCTAAGCTCTGACAAAAACATTATAGATGTTTCAAAACAGGGTGAAGTCACATTCCAAGGCCCATACAAAAACTACAAATGCATAAATCACTGTGAATGTGAACAGAACATTCATCTCTGATTCTCCTTTACAAGGCTTTTTACAGTTCCAGGCCTGGATCTTTAGCATGTCCCGACATGTCCCCCTTAGACTGTTTACCCACCCCCTCCTCATAGGCATAGCTCTCACCCTGCCGCTAGAGCCCACACTCAGACCAACGACAGCAGCCTGGCCTTTGCTCAAATTCCTCCCTTGCATTTGGCTCACACACACACACACACACACACACACACACACACACACACACACACACACACACAGGCACACGACTACCAACCCCCATCCGTTTCACCATAAAAGCTAAAAGCCCCTGTATTCCTTCCACCTACTCCTAGCATCTGGTCCAAACAATGCTGACACAGCCCCCACCCTAATTGCTCCACATGTTTCACATGGCCCCATGTTTTTTTTTTTCTTCTTCTACAACAAGTTAGTGCAAAATCTTCACCACCAGCTAGAATTTCGACTTGAATTGTGGGCTAGTACCTATTGCACACACACACATGCACATACCTCTGACTCACAATTAGTTTCCCTGAGGTACCAATAGAGCTTTGTGTTTGTGCGTATGTGTGTACATGTTTGGAGAGGGTAAGTCTAGGGGTTGAGAGGTCCTTTACCCCTCCGGGAAGACCTAGCTCAATAAAGAGCTTCCTGCTGGATTCCTACTTAACAGTGGCCAACACCGCAAAAACTTCTGAAGTTGCCATGGTTACACGGCTCTTCTCAGGCTGTGTTCACTCAGCCACGTTCTACGCATTTGGGTCAAAAGTTGCTCGCTTTAAATTACCTACTCTTCCTCCACCCCAACCCATATTCTCTATAAAAATAAATAGCATAGGATTCAAGCAACCCTGAAGCAAAACACATTGCCTAAGAAACTTTTAATTAGTTATATTCCTGGAGGTTTTATGCATTGTGCAATGTAATTATCTGATTAAATATGACAGTAATATTAAAAAGAAATGAGTGAATATGAGTGAACTGAACATAAGTGTTGAATTTGGCTTAACATAAAAGACCATAACATAAAAGAGTCTTTCATGTAGTTATTAAATGTCTGTCTGCAGGCACTTCATCAACTGGACAAATGAGCAGCACTCATAAACTCAGCTAAAGCACACATTTGCAAATCAGCAAGTCATGTTTTTTTTTTTTTTTTTTGTAGAAATGAGAATTAGACATAATTTTCCACCTACTAATACAATGGCGCTCAACTACGGGTTGGCACTAGCAATTATACATTCACAGCAAACAACTACTGCTGCAGGAAGATCTTCTCTGGTCTAACGCTAACCAATCCTGGCCCAGGTAGCCTTCATAAATTAGAGGGCTACAGCAGCACAAACAGCTTCAATTGTTTCATTTTCTCTGAGGACCTGACTTCTCTCAGCTCAGGGAGACAGCAATTTCATCCATCACCAAGTCATAGATGGAAGAAAACAAGAAAGGATAAAGAGTGTAGCAATAAAATATCTCCTAAATATTCCCTTAAGAAACAGTCTTCCCTTATTCCCTTCCCGTTCCTCCCTCCCTATCATTTACGCTCAGTCCTGGAATGCAATTAGTGCAGTGCTCTGTACAATCAGAGTATGAAATACAGGAGTGGTCTGGCACCACGCGCACCAGCATTAATCGTCATCCAATGAACCTTGAATTGTGCAACTTCTAACAATAATTAAAAGACATCTAATCTGCTCCCCGTCAATCCCTGGAACACAATTAAAATGGCTGGATCAACCTTGGCTCTGCAGTGAATAAGAAAGGAATGAGAGAGGTATCAAGAGGGAACAGAGCTGAGCTCAATTAAAACCCGCAAGTTTAGACATTGGCCTGTTGGTTGACAGCAGTTTCCTGTCCCAGCTTGCTCCCTCCCTGAGACGGAACAGTGGGAAAGAACAAAGGAACAGTCACCAGGATCTCACCCACCCCTCCTGCCCCCTCCGGAAATCAGACCAAGGAGAAATTATTCCAAAGTACCCTTCTTGCATGTACAGGAGACATGTTTTTGTTGGCAACATCAGACACTCAGCCAAGGTTGGCTGAGAAAGCCAATGTCTAAAATTGAAAGATGAAAATAAAATCTCATTTTTTTAAACTTCTAAGGTTGAAGCGGTTGACCTTGAATGCTTCTTGTTACCATTTTACTAATACCTTTTCAAATACTCTCGCCCTGACAGGTAAGGACATTTAGCCTGCATTTATCCCTTCCTCATTTCTAGTTTTTGTGATTAACTGGTAGGCCAGACAAAAAATAAAGTGCTCACCTCAAGAATGTGCTCATCTTGTTGCTCTCTGTCCAGTTTCCTTGAAGTTGTTGTGACTAGACCTGTTGAGTGCAACAAGAAAAGAATCAATCACACAGACCAATAATTGAGTTTATCATCAGTCAATTCCATTTTAAATTCCTTTATTCAATAGCTCTCTTATTTACGTGGTCATGATACAGCAATCATAAAACCACCAGTTACAACACAAATCATTAAAGTGAATTCTGAAAATACCAGACTAACTTTATTACAAGCACATGATGAGTTGTGCTCTCCAGTTTATAAATGGAGCTGATACTTTTAAACACAAGTTGGAACAGTAGAAAATTCCTGATTTATTCAGTTTGCAAGACAACAAGCCTATAATCCACTCGAGTTACGTAACCTTAACTGTGCTACTTATCTCTTGAGTCACCTCTGAGAGATTTGGATGCTGTGACAACGCCTTCCCTGTAGGTCTACCCTGTGTTTGGTCAACCCAGTGGCCCAGACAGTCCACCAGGAGGGACCTCTGCCTCCCATATGTGAAATATCACAAAGGTCTGCCAATGGTGCCCAAACAGCAGCAGAGCCTCAACACCCTGCGTTTAGCCCTCCACAAGCTGAATAAATACACAACCAGTCAGACATAGCCCTTGTCCAGAGAGCTATCTCAAGCACTCTATGGGACAGAAGGGGAACTTAGCTGAGGTATTTCAGGGGTCTCACTCTATCATGCATGGTAACGAGCAGGACGGATGTCATGTGACTCTCAGCAGTGAGGACTTTGTTTAGCCAGCACTTGAAAAGGTAAAAATAAAACACGGGTTGAGTCTTGAGTTCTACGCTAATCCAATTTTGTATCAAATTCACAAACAAGGGAAGAAAACAGAAGAAGGGGGGAAAGGATATTGCTACATGGCTACATTATAAGCAGTGTCGTGTTCTCACTCCCAATGTAATTGCAACCTTGCAGAGACATTGAGTGTAGAGTAGACGTGCCAATTTCGACCGCACCAGAGCTGTCTGCTTGCCACAATGCGCCTGATTAGCATAAAGCGAAGGATTTCCGAAACCCAAACCCATCAATGGCCCAGATGCCTGCAACCAGAATAGCAAGCCACAACTTACAGGTCTTGAAATAGCCTTGCCTCTACACTGCAGATGAGGCAAATGAGGGAGTAATTCCATTCCTTTTCTCCGTTTTATCCACTCCTGCTTAGCCTTCATAGTCTTCACAGTGGTGAACAATGAGATACAGACATAATAATATAAATTTGAAAAAAAATACAGAGCACCAAAGAACCATAGACAACTCTTTCAATGAGGGCTACTTGTCTTTATGGTCCGCTTAGCTAAGATAATTAAAAATTGATGGACAACAAATATTGAAGTTAGAGACATTCTGTGTAAACTGCGTAATTTAAAAACCCCTCTCCCCTTCAGGCATAAAGATGAAAAACGGATCTAAATAGAGAGAAAATTTGCCCCCACTCCACTTTCCAAGCAGTGCTGCCTAAATGGTTCAGCACTGTCAAATCGTCTATTACGAGTATATATTTATGATACCTGCAGAAATTACTATGTGGCAGTACTTCTGTAGGAAAGTTATTAGGAATATGCTGCATAGTGCACAGTCAAACGTGAAACCCAGTAATGGCCTGGGGATCAGCATGGGTCACAATCTAGGGCTTGGCAACTATAGATTATCGCCATAAAGATTAATAATTTTAATAAGGTTTAGCACATCAAAATAATTTTAATGTGCTTAGCAAGGCTTTTGCTAAAAAAAAAAAAAAAAAAAAAAAGAAAAAAAGCAGTAGCAGTATGGTTCCACTACAGCAGTGTACCACAGTAAAAAACATAAGATTAGCCTAGTTCAGTCTCTAGCCTACATAATGGAAAACAAACAATTAACCTGGACCAGACCTCCACTCGACCTGGACTAGCTTCCCCAATAGCAATGGCCAAGATAACAAAGGTTAGATGGCTGTGTTTACTTGCCTAGGAGACGAACACTCAATTGCCAACTTGCATCAGTTTTAAGTGATTTGTCTGCTTCATACTCCAATGATCATGCTTCATCTTGTTTTTGACCTTGCTCTATGACAGGAAATCTGAGAGGCATACCAGAATTTTCCCTTTTATTAGTGGTGGCTCCACCATATTTTACTCTATGCACCCATTATTAACCAGAATGGGCTGAATGCGAGGCACAACAAAAAACCAAAAGGGGAATGGATAGATTTAGCACTGCAATAATTAGTTGAATAATCAACTAGTTGTCAACTATTAAATGAATCACCAAATATTTTGATAATCAGTTAATGGAGTTAAAGAGCAAAATGTCTTCTGGTCTCTTCATGACAGTAACTAAATACCTTTGGGTTGTGAACTATTGGTTGGGACATCACAATGGACTGTAGGAATTTGGGATCAAAATTTTTCAACATTTTATGAAATTTTATGCACCAAACACTCCAACACTCAATTACTCAAGAAACTCATTAACAGATTAATCAATAATGAAAATAACTGTTTGTTGCAGCTGCAGATTCAACGCTGCACCATGTTCTTTTGACCTGGTGAGAAGAAAGCAGGCTGGATTAAAATGTCTGAAAATCTTTAAAAGACTACATTTTGGTTTTATAGCCTACTCAGGGTCTTATTGTGCAGTGGTGAATGAATGAGTGCTGAGGTTATCTGAGGCTGATAATATGGCTCTTAAATAGGTCAGGTTTTCTGTCATTTGTAACCAAGATAGCTCTACGGGTGTCATGAATCCCTTTGAATTTGCAAGGCATGTAAATGGAGGTAAACAGAGAACTCAAATAACCAACGTTTACCAGAGGATAGAGGCGTTCTCTCTCTCTTTCACTCTCTCAACCTTAATCCACAGTTGTATTCATTTCCTTGGCTTTTAAGAGATGGGTTCGACTTCTCAGAGCCAAATTATCTGGTGAACAGCTAAATTTAACTTTGAGAGATTTGCTAAAATCGATCCTGCAAGTTTTGCCCATACAAAAAGAAGGAATGGCCCTTTGATGTAGGACTTTGCTGGTATGAGCATTGAAACCAGTAAAGGTGCATACCTCCCTATTTGTACCCAAAAGTTAGGGAACTTTAAAATGATTGGTTGGTAAGCCAGGGCTCACCAAAGAAGTCTGAAGTTCCACAGCCTTTGTCAAAACACACACACAAGGGCGCGCGCGCACACACACACACACACACACACACACACACACACACAAAGCGTCGTCCTCAGGCGTGGGCTGAGCTGGGCCGACAGTAATTATACCCGTGCTGTTTTGAGAGGGAGAAAAAAACAAGTGAAGCAGCAGTGGCACTCTAAACCATGTCCTTCAGCTGGAACCACTGCTCCAAAATGGAGGCCTAAGGGGGAGTCAAGGAGTCCCGGACATTGTTGGACTGATTCATACCCAGACATTACTGCTGTGATTAGCAGTCTTGAGATTGACACACATATTTAAGCGACACACATTTAGCTGTGACTGCAGACAATCAGGAATGTGCTGGTGTCTACAGTGCTGCTAGACCCGTCTCCACCAGTGGCATTTTAAATTCTGTGAGACATTTGCGACTGTTTTTAATAAGCTGACAATAACATATGCAATTTCATTATTTGATCACTGGCTGTTTCACCATTGTATGAGGGGAAAATGATCACCTAGGGCGACATTTCTCATTGCAGGAATGTGTTTAAAGTTCTATCAAACAATCACATTCTCAGCTTCATTATGAGTTAAAAGGCTGCTACTAGAGCCTAAAACAGTGTGGCAGTGAAAAATTACACCATCTTTATACTCAAATGCAAACTGTGTGACACCAGCAATCCAAATTAGTGTGAGGGTTTGAGAATGGACTGGTACATTTCAAGTAGGAGGCTGTTTTTTCCCTCCTTTATAACCAAGGCTCCAGAAGACTGCTGGGTGAGAGCCACTGATGGTTTTAAGACATATTATTTAGTGAGAAGAAAAGGCAATGCCTGACACACCATTTAAAAGGCTCTGCAGTCCAACGAAAGTCCTGTTCTGTCACCCAGAAAAACACAAGAGCTAAACAGCAGCAAATGCAGCAAGGCACGGCTGTGTGAGCTAATACAAACAGATGGCTGGCTCACTTAACGAGACATATAGATGTGCACATACACACCAGGAGTGGATTCACTCTCTCAGAGACTCCATACCCTTCCCTTACTCAGTAAAAGAGGGGTCTTTGAAAGTGATTCACATTTAGCAGGAAAGCACTATTTTCAGAAGGATTAAGACATCTAAACCACTTCACAGCTGCAAGGTGTTTTATTCTTACTCTGAAAAGACAAGACCACATCCAGAAGGAGTGGTTTTATGGGTGAGGAATTTGGGATCCCAGATGCTTGTGGAGGTTAATGACTGATATGTGGAGTTGTGTAAATGAATGGGTAATTGGCGGCTGTGGAGCTGCTGACGCATCACTGTGCTTGCTCATAGCCTTGGCTTACTATATATTAACTATGATTTCTACACATGCAATCGAGTGGCATCGAAGAGTGGCCATTACAGACATATCAAGCGCATGGTCAAGAGAGAGACAGGCAGGCGGAGAGAAAAAAGATTGCATGTCTGTGGGTGGGCATGAGAAAAAAAAGTGGAAAATGAGATCCCAAGTGGATTTCTATGTTTTTTGATATATGTTCCTGCTAGCTGATGTGTACATTCCAGGGTTTCCTCATGTAAGAAAGACTATGCAGTGTGAAAATTCTCCCAAACTGCGGCGGCACTAGTTTGGGATATTTGGCATCCCTCAAATTCAAGGACAACTATGCACTGAAACCACCTATGTTGCCACCCACCATGCAAGTGCTCTCTGGTGAATGTATTTATAAAAATAATAATAATAATAAAAGAAAATTATATACTCCTAGAAAGGCAGAGACCACAGTAATGATCTTTTCCTCCATTTATTTCTTAGCAGGGCATTGTAGAACCTGCGCAGACAAAGACTTGCTGATTAAGTCCATTAGCGGATGAAGTTTACCTGTGGCTCCATCAAAAGGTCAACTAGTTTAAACTTCTGTGATATATTGAGAAGCAACATTTGAATTCACTGTTCAGTGTTAATCCAAGTCATCCATCAGCACATAGATTTCGGTGAAATATGTAGAATATTGTCTTTTTTATGTATCATATGCTCATGTGAACAGGGCATAAAGGCAGCAGTATGATTAGACCAAGGTCGAACCTGACCAAAATACAAACATAGTCAAACACATTGCTTCGTTCAAATTTCTGTATATTCACTGCAGCCTTATATATTTTAAATTCTATGGGCACATCAGCCACATTTCGAGCTGTCGAATCAAAGTCTAAAGCATTTCCTCTCAAGTACAGCTCATTTGGGTAGGTGATGAACTCTCTTAATGAACTCGGGTGTGTTTTAAACCATTTAAGAGAGATGGTCTCAGAGTGCTTTTAAGTTAACCCTAGAGCAGACAAAAAAAAAAAAAAAAAAAAAAAAACATTCAGACTAAATGCTGCCTGATAGGGTTAGACTGTGCAGTGACATTTTTGTCAGGATATGTTCGAAGCTTAACAGGCTTACCCTTAAAATACACCAGGCACGGACACAGCACATCACATAGGTGAGGTGGAGCGGCTTATTTTACCTGCTATGCCAACTGCATATATAGTGCATGCCGGCTGTGTGCCAGCTGTGTTTTTCTCTGTTGGAGGGACATGTAACCTCGTATAGAGATTAAAAAAAAAAAAAAAAATAGGCAAGTCGCGCAAAACTAGAGATCTGCAGTGCAAGGCCCACGCCAGTGCACACAGCTTCCGTGGTCAGCGTAGCAGCGTCTTGATTTTAAAATCTGTTCTGCTGCAACAGCTTTTTGCGCCACGTCTGTGCCTGATGTATTTCAGCCATTGTCTCAAAACAATTCATTTTCAAGTGTTTACAATGAGATGAATCAGAATCGGAATCCTTTATTGATCCCAAAAGGGAAATTGGGTAATGCTAGTACAGAGAGGTAAACTATTTACGGAAACAGATGCTCCGCAGGGTTTTGAACAACTAATCATATTTCTGAAACTCAAAAAAATAAATCAGTGGAGGTGGATGTGCACACTGTGCACATCCACACGTGCACACTGTTGAATCTTAAATAAATGTGAGAACAAATGTGCCCTTTTGTTCCTACAAATCTGTCACAATTAGTTTCCACAGCACATACACTGTGGCTTCAACACTGTCACAGATTGTGTGGTTTCAGCTGTTCCTAGCAATTGAATCTCACTGCGTTCAGATACAACTGTGAAGTGTGGTAAGGCTGAGGGGATCATGAAATGAGTTGCAGAAGTAAAGAGAAAAGAACAATCAAAACACATGCAAGTCATGCACTTTATGTTCACTTTCCTGGGACAGGAACAAGCTGCAATAATACCATGGTAGAACCTATTTTGAGGTCATTTCATATTTATTTGTTTGTTTTTTCCTTCATTGGAGAGATCACAGCAGAGAGCGACAGACAGCAAAGATTTGGTGATGACATGCAACAAAAGTCACAGGCCAGATTCAAACCCAAGATGTCATGGTTACACGGTGAGCGCCTGAGTCAGCTGAGCCATCATGAGACCCCCCAGTGATAGTATCTTGAAAGGGTAATTAACTACTTTTTGTTTCCACATTTTCCACTCACACTCTCATTTTGGAACTGTGACAACTATTTAGCTCCAAAATTGCAGGAAATGGCAGGAAGTTGTTGAATGTAGTATCCATTTCCTATCTAGCTTCCCCTGATACTGGCGGGGGCCTTAGTAAAACTACTGATAACACTAGCACGTGTGTATATGTGTATATGCGTGCATGTTTTTTTCACCAAACAGAGACGGTGTTGTTGAAAGCCGATAGCAGCAGCATGAGAGTGGGTGATTTGCAGCTCCAGACCCCAATGGCTATGAGCCGGTCCTATTTTCTCCCTTCTTCCTCACAGCTTCTCATTCAACTCCAGGGATAACAGATGCATATAAAACCTGTCAGAGGTGGCCAAGCTTGCCAAAGCATTACCCAAGACATTCCTTTTCAATCGACTACAATGAGTTTTTGGCTTCAGGCTCAGTAGGAGGAGGATGGGCCAAAATTGTTCAATGGGGCCTTAAAAATTCACCTGGGTTTATCTTTCCTCCTTTCAGTTCAGCCACTGGAATGAAAGCTGCCACTAAAGGGCAAAACTGATCAGGTAAAGGCAGCCAGGTCGTATAAAAGACAAGCTGTTGTCAGCTGTAACAGAGGCAGAGCTAATTCAATAACCTCCACTATGCCATTGTTAAGTGAAGAACACAGAGAGGCACCAGTATTGTAGGTGGAGTTTTGTAAAGGCTTTATGTGCTCCGAGCACAAATCTCATATAACAGGTCAACATAGACTAACAACAATACTTTCTAAAAAAAAATCACTGGACAACACTGGGACATGTTGAAAAGCTTTAGAAAATACATGGGTGAAGACATAACTAACACTACATTGTAATGTATTTCAAACCAAATCCCCTAGACTAATTGTCTCTACTTTTGTTTATCAAAGGCTCAGTCTGATGACTTATTTTGAATGATTCATAATCAAGGATTATTGGACAATAAAAGATAAAGCTATCCCCATGACCTTCACTCTAGCTATCTCTCCCACCCTAACATAAAAACTTCCTGTGTGTGTGTGTGTGTGTGTGTGTGTGTGTTTCTGACTACATTTCACGCTTGCTTGCCCTTCCCTAACAAACACTTGTGTTCTGGCATGACCGCTTTCCAAAAAGTTCAATCAGTCACGGTGGACTAACAGATTTTAAGAGGAGGAAGGTGATTCAACAGGTAATGAGCACCACTCACTATGCCACAGAAATAGTTCTGTGGCATGAGTTCTAATAGAACTCATGTCAACAACCTCCTTAGAAGCACAGAGCTCTAACAACTCTTTTTTTTTTTTTTTTGGTTCCCTCATGTACTCTGTGTGTGCTAGTGTGTGTGTGTGTCTGAATTTATACCCGAGTAATGAACAAATACATTACTCTACAATACAAGCAAGCAGACTCCTACAAAGAGAACACCATATCCCACAGAAATGTGCACTGCAATCATCCATCTGTCCTGTGTCTCACACACAGTCCAAATCTCTGTTATCATGTGTGGATAACCGTGTTTGGGAGTCCCAATCCAGGAGGTACAAAACTGACACAAAAATGCATACGGCTTGTTTAAGACATGTAGGAGTGGTGCGTTCCTGGTCTTTTATAGCTCAAACCATATAGTCAAACAAGGATCCAGCACAAGCCAAGGGCATCACGGTCCCTGAGAACTGTACCAACTGGGACACACACAGCTTGATTCAGCAGCTAGGGGACTATTTCATTATTCCTACACTTTAATGAACTAACAGGTTGACTGACTGGCTGAACTTTGAGGATACTGAGACAGCAACGGGACAAAAAAGTCCCGTAAGTCAACATATTTAGAAACAAAATTAATTTTCATTAAAGTAAATCCACATTCAAACCAATTACACTGACCACACTGAGATCAGAGATCAAACACCTCAGTCATATTCATCTGTCCTGTGGCAACAAAATCACCCATAAGTCTCACTCCTTTATCTCTTCCTTTCCCAGTCCCTGAAAAAGCTGCCGCAAGCCGTCGACTTCTGAGCTCTCAGCCAATGGGATTGCCATGGTGTCTGCTAGAGAGAGAAGAGCTGGCCTTGCACTTTAATGACAAACCAAAGTCAGAGAACAACCAAACAGCAGGACTTGTTTACTCTGCAGAAATAAAGTAGGCCTAAGCCTTTCATCCTGGGCTTTACTGAGCCAATATGGGCCTTTGCAGAAAAAGAGCAACCAACACCACCCAAAGCATCAGTCGAAGCCTTCATCTGTGTTCGAAGTTTGACAGGCTGCTTGGAGAGTAGCATAAGTGCATAGCCCATCATAGAATAGCTAGCTAGTTAGCTTGAAGCACATGTCTACAAAGTTCCAAAAACCCACACACAAAACATAGGCCTAAACTTCTTTTCCTTTTTCCCACCCCTTTGTAAAGCTTTGTAGATATGCCAAGACAGGGCCTATGCTTCCATTGCAATTTTGGAACCTGTAATTACAGAGACTTGCATGCTGTAAATTTAAACATTTTCAAAAACCTGTAATATGCGGTTTGAATGTCATATTGAGTTGATAATGTGCACAGATATCAAGCCTATTTTCATCCCATTTAATGACACAGACATAGAAAATAAAAGATAATTTGTAATCTCTCCGAAGGACATTTAGGCCAATTCTGAACTAAAAAGCAGCACAGGCTAGATAAAACGGTGCTTTCTCTCTCTCTAGCTGACACTCTGACTCACTGTCCACCTCCCGGCTCACTGTTCTCACTTGTTTTCTTCTGAAGTACTTCTCTACCTCACTTTGAAACACTCCCTGCCTTACTCCTAAAAAAAAAAAAAAAAAAAGACTTGCACAAGGTACAGAGCAGTGATTTAATGAAGTTTTCTTGGTCCAAACCTCTTTGTTGAACCTGACGTGAGCAGCTCTGGTGTCCCACTAATGAAAGTTTGAACATGCTTTGATATGCATGAATGGGTCTTATCCTTATGCTTCAGTGTCCTCTGTATAACCTGTTTTCTCAAAGCACTCTTCTGATGCTTCTAAAAGGGCCACAAAGAGATACAGCCTATTCTAACGTAAGCAGGTTCTGTCCTCAGTGGACTTGCCCATAAGCTTGGGTTTTCTAAACACACTGTAATCTGAAAGTGGGAAATATTTACTTAAGATATGTAGGCTAAGAGGAATTTATGCCACAAACGAATAAGCGGTGTGCTATTTCCATGTACAAAAGAGAGCATTTATGAAAATGCAGAAACATAGAATGCGTGCTGAGGATAAGATATACAACAATATATGTTCACTTGACGAGGAATTCATCACACAACAAGACAGGCCATTTTTGTGGGGTAAGGAGATAATTACAAGAGCGTGTCTGGTGCAGCCTAACTGAAAATAGACACCAAAAATGGCTCCCATTCAATTCAATGTGCTTTCAATTTGGAGGGCTAAATGAAAATCTCTGAAGTTCAGCCAGAATTGATCAAGAGGGCCCTTACTGATTCATCCATTGATCAGAGGGCACCACAGCCGTTCTTTAGGCAACAGCAGCTAATCAAATTTCATATAATCCTATTAAGGTGCCAAGTCAAAATGTCACCACGTGTGGGGATGATGAAATCCTTTGGGAAATAGGATCAACTGCTTGAGCGTAAACATTCATTTTCAGCTATGGGCTGAAATACTTATCACAGGTTACTCTTCCACAGAGGGGAAAAAAACCCTGAATATATTACTAAGACACACAACTACTGTTTTCTTCACCATGCAAGGTCTGCCTACCTTGTTAAAACTGCTTTATGCATGACTGCTTTGTTGGAAGACAAATATTTAATTTCCCTATACTCTTTTTCAGCATTCCAGATTTTTATCATCAGCACGCAATCTGATCTTGTCATGCATGCACACAAAACACCAAACATATCTGCCTTTGCCCAATTTAGTGGCATGCTGAATGTGCTAAATCCAAGACCACACCCTAGATTTTCTTTTTCCTTATCATTTACTTTTTGTTTCTTTGCCTGTCTTCTGGGGAAAAGCCAAGATTAGGTCGAGGCTTGTTTGGGAGGCATGCCACATGATGAATCCTTATTTGGTCAGAAAATTCACATCGGCCACTTCTAACAAAAATAACCCCCGTTTGTTGATGTGACTACCTTGGGAAATAGGACCACACAAGTCAATGAGGACAAATTGGAGCAACTGCTCCACCACCCATTCTTCATTTCAGTTTAAATGAGCACTTGCATTCAAAGCAATAAGAGACCAGTCTCCAAACTAAGTAAGGTAAACAAATCCAGCAATTAGCACTTAGTGAGAGACATTCAAAGTTGCAGATTGTCACCTAAACCAGCACATTTTGTTTCTCTGATTCGTTAGTCAAAATGGAAGTCATTTCATTAACGTTAATTACTTAATCTGCAACATTTTACATGGCAAGCGACAATGTGCAACAGTACTTAGAATGCCCTAATGCAGAATCAGTTCTTGAATGGCACTGAACTAGTACCACAAACCAGAGCAAAAAAAACAACGTTCACATAGATGTCATGTCTGTGCATGAAGCTTCACTTTGCACCTTTTACAAGTATTTTCTCTGCTTTTCAACTAAAACATAGTCTGCCCTGGCAAGCTTTAAAAGAATCCAATGAAATATTAATCGGCCCACCATTTCCAGAGGACCATATGTGAACACACTTTAGAGTGATAGAGTGGAAAAACCCCTGTAGGCTCTACCCACTCCTGTCCCATGTTAAAATCATGTGTTCACACTGCTTTTCCTTCCCTTACACAACCACGCACACTCACACACACAAAGCAAACAGAAACCTCTTAGAAGCTCGTCAGAAATATACAATAACTCAAAACCTGGCCTCAAGTCTCAAAGGATAGTTTAACATCTCAACCAGTTCTCTATACATTTGCTCCATTCTTGACCTTAAAAGTTGTTGAGGCATTCAGCTGAAGGAAGTGGATATGGCATGTCATGCTCTCACTTTCTGTTTGCAGTTTATGGCTGACACTCTGCTAACATATTTTTAACTGATCACTACTTCCATCAAAAAAGCAACAACTAGCCTTAATAGTGTAGGATGGTGTGGCAAGCCAGTGTCTTTAACATTTACATATTTGGTTTTCTGATAAACTGCACTTGGAGAAATTACTGCCTTTCAAAACCTAACTTTAGTATGTAAACTTATTTCTTTATAGTAATAAAATATCCTTACCAGATCAGCAGACACATACAGCCAGATTAACATATGTTTTGCAGTGTAAGCTCCAAGGGTGCAAACTGGGGCAGCTATTGCCAAACCATTAACAGTAATCTTACCTGTCTTGGCGTTAATAGCGAAGAAACCCTGAGGGTTGCCGCTGGTGATCTTGTAGGTCAGTTTGTCACTGGCCTTGGCATCTGGGTCAAATGCTTCTATCTGGATGATTGACACATCTTTAGGGGAACTCTCCATAACAGAAGGGTAGTAGACGGGCTCTGAGGTTTGCGGTGCATTGTCATTGACGTCCTGCACCTCAATGTAGACTTCGACAAATGCAGAGAGCGGCACCACACCACGATCCATGGCATAGACTGTCAGCCAGTAGTGAGGTGTAGTCTCGTGGTCCAGCAGCTCTTGTGTTCGAATGATGCCTGAAAGATGAGGAAAATAAGAAAACTCTTTAGTTTTTATTATGTCAGAAAAATTCAAAGTGTAAAAATGGCATGGATCTCACTTAACTGTCTGTACAATCAGTGATCACTTAAAAGGGGCATGAGTTGAATTCTAGGTGCATCTGATCAGGTAATTTTAGGGGTTAGTGAAGGAGTCTGGATTGGAGCATGTCAAGGTGATATATTCACAACACCCAGGCAGTGCTTCCGTGTTTACATTCACTGGCAGGAACAGGGTTTTCTTTTTTTACTGCTAGTCATTTGCCATGTGGAGCCTATAGCCTTCAGCAGAGCAAACATAACAGCTTTCAGAAATATGTGGCCTACCAGTTGACAACACTCAAGTGAAAGAGTGAATATGTGAATGATCTCACAATGTGAAAGAAGTAAAAGATGTTATATAAAAACATGAGACTGAACCTGAACACATTTGGCAACTTATGTCAGGGAGTTAAATGTAATACAAAAACATGATTACACGGGTTTTACAATGAAGCCATTGTAACAGTTGTAGTGTTACACCTCTCATAATACTGGGGATGCTTCTTATCCCTCCTCCAATTTGTCAAGTGCCTCAAGCGGATTGGAAACTTAAATGTGGAATACACCAGGTTTAAATAACATACCAGAGTTGCAGATGACAACCGCAATGGTCACCAATGCACTGAACCTTTAGGCCCGTTTCCACCAAAATGTTCCTGGTAGTATTTGGGAGGCAGTAGCTACTACAGGAACGTCCTCTCGCTCGGCCCTCTCACCTGCCGTGTCTCCACTGAGAGGGCTGAGTAGGAGGAAGGTTCCTGTAAAGTTACCGTGCGGTTGCGTGACCATGACCGGGGCATCAAAATGCGTGTTGTTTAAAAAGCCTGTTGTTAGTGTTAGCTAACGCCCGCTAAAGCTAACGTTAGCACCCCTAAAAATGCCGGCTAAAAAGTGTGTTGTTAACGTTAGCTAGCACGTTAGCGTTAGCTTGGTAGTGTTGGCCGTGTTGCTAGGGACGCCTGCTTTCTGTTGACATCACATCGCACCGTGAGTAAACCCATGAGTTTTTCGGGGCTGCTCAGAGTCCCGAAAAGGGGCCGTTTTTTAGCCCCTGTAAAGATTCAGGAACTCTCTCCTTCAGGGTGGTTCCGGCGGGGGAGACACGCGACAACGGCCACGGCCCCGTAAAATTACCCCGAAGTTCCGGCGGTGGAAACGGGCCTTTTGTGTACTTTTTTTCCCTCCAGTCACCAGGGGTGACCGATCCCAAAAATCCCCCAAACAATTGTAAAAGCATGCACTTTATCTTTGTGTTAAACTTTCTCATCCTCTGTGTCTGCCTGCCTCGCTGGACTATCGCACAAACTTCATAGTGCATTGTCTTTAGTAACTTAAGTGTACAGAAATGAACAGAAGCAGGAAGTGAACTGCAAAAGAACGGAACAGATTAACATAATGTTTTGTTGGGCTGCATAATTTGAACAGTGGTAACTTTATTAACGTCACTGAATTAAGTATCTTAATTTTATTTTAAGCTCAGCCGTTTTTGAAACTCACTGCAGTGCCATGATAGGCAATGTGCACAATACAGCTAACTTAGCTAGCTAATGACAAGGAACACTGACAGGTAAACAAAATGGCCAAACAAAAAATACCCGACTTTTTTTCTCACTCTCTGCCGTCCAAACCCTGCCTCCTCCACACCAGATGCAGACTGACTCCATCAGAGCAAGTTCTCAGGTATAGCCGCCCCAGCCGGACAGTGAGGTATACAGTATACAATCACTGCGACATCATATCAAAACACAGCTAATTGAGTCTCCCATGCCTGCAGTTTGGCTTCAGTAGTTTTCCTGGCTATGTTATAATAAGGGCTACGTGTTAAGACAAAGGCTTGTGAAAAGCCCTTTCCAATAAGCACCTTGATAGTGGACTTTGCGAGTGCATCTTTCAAGCCAAAATGCCCTTTTTTTGTCTCAAGTCCTGCGTACAAGATGTTCAGCCAACGTATGTTCCTGAGTAGTTTGGAAGAAATGAGTGGTGATGAGTGTCAATCTATGTTTCATCATTCACATCTGTTAACTTAATCATAACATCTACTGGAACAAAATCTATGCTTTGTGTCAACACACCACATTTAGCCTTCAATTAACCATCTTCTTTTGTGGAGGAAATCTTATTCATTTCAGAATCAATCAGATTAGTTTATATATTTATATATACATCAGTATATTTTTATTTTTTGGCAGAATCAGAAATTCTTCATTGACATCAGATGTATTTTCCACATATAATGCAATATATTTGGTTCTATGCAGGGCCATAAGAAAAGGTTATCCTTTTGAAAATCAAGGGCTTTAGATGCTGCTCTTTTTCCATTAAACACTAAAAATAGTGAAGAGAGCCCCCCCAACACACACAAGCACACACACACACACACACACACACACACACACACACACACACACTTGAATTTTTCCATCACTGAAGCTACAGTGTGACTCTACTGATCATTTTGGGGTAAGTGCCACCAGAAACAATAAACTTGAGAAAATTTCACAAAAGTGAGTTAACTTTAGTGCTTTTCACACCTACCCCAACCCACTTACAAGCACTCATCAGGTGCTTAGCAGGTCCATTTGCACTACATCAGAAAGAGATGAGTGGAGGGAGGGGTAGGGGTAAGCGCAATTGTTTGAGGTTTTCAGTTGTGTTTGTTTAATGAAACGTTTTACTGAGGCTAAACTGATGCATTTTATCCTTTGTCATTACGTTGGTTTTGCCAATTTTGCAGCAAAACCACCGTGAAAAAAGAAAGTAAAAAGGAAAGAAATAGTGGTTAGTTTGGATTCCAAGAATCATGACACACATTTATTTTTAACCACTTATAAATGAAAGCTAAACTAGATAATAGAGTGCACTCTTGCGCAAAACAAAGCCATTCTTTGCTCCCAACACACATTTAACTGTAAACTGTGTAAAATACTTTGCAAGTTGTGGAAACAATGATAACCCTGGTAATTAAAACCAATTCTGTGTTCTTAACATGTAGGCATGTGCAGTAACTACACAACCCTGCTAACTCTGACTGAAATTCACAGTTAAATCTGGTTTAATAATTATTTGATACAATAAACATAAAGTCTTTGTCCAGGCACACCTGATTATTATTCGGTAAGGGTGTTGGCCATTTGGCATGAAACCAAATCTTCAGGCCACAGTCAAAGTTTACTGGTGGCCCAGATAAGGGAGAGTCCACAACACTAGGCAGAGATAAGGAGACTTCCTTGAGGTTAGAGCAGTTCACTATATAATCCCTTTCTGCTGCTGCTGCCTCTCAAAAGCCTTTGTTCACTTACTGTAACGCAGTGAACTGCACTGCACTGGAGGTTGGGAGGGGTGTTTGTGCGTGTGTGTGTGTGTGTGTGTGTGTGTGTGTGTGTGTGTGTGATAAGGAGGAGGGGCGGGGGTTCAGCTCATTTATTCTCAAGCTCAGTTTTTTTTTTTTTTTTTTTCTGGAGTTCCTGTACTTTTGGTCTGGGATCCTTTCTTGCCATTACTCATCATTACAGGTCTCTTTACTTGAGACTTGAGAGCCTGAGGCATGTGATAAAGGAGGCAGACAGGCAAGGGAAGAGACAGCTCCCCAATCTTTCCTTGAGCCAGGGGTCTCACAGCAAAAAAAAAAAAAAAAAACAGCACTACGCAATGTATCTTGAATGTGATGTGCTTTTAATGGTGGACCTTTTTTAATTGTGAATTTGACTGATTAAACCTGATGATGCAAAAACCAAAGCACAACCAAGCCATAAAATAAAACTAACACATGATGAAAATGACTCACTGATTAAAATATTCTTCAGCAAGTTGTGACAGCTTAGTGAAAACTAACAGCCACAAGTGGGAAAACACCATGTGCAGGGAATTGCATATGGTTGACATGAATAAGAAATGTGAACGCTTATGCGGCTGAGATTTGGAAAAGGGTATAAAAATGGGAAGAAACTAAGTAAAAGGAAGAATGAATAAAAAGGTGGTAAAAAATGGTTAGAGGGAGTGGAGCACAAAGATGAGGTAGAGGAGAGGTGGTCATGTGTGCACATGCACACAAAAGAGTGAGAAAATGTGCTAATAAGACAAAGCACAAGAGAGAGGCAAAGGCAAAGGGGAAAGTATGAGACATCTTTTGTGCCTCTGCCAAGTAAATGCCCATGCTTGAGTGCTCATCCGTTTGACTGGCAGACACCGACATAGCAGAACAATTCCACTCTCACAAGTGTCATGCTTTTTGCTGGTGGCTGCCAGCCTTGTAACTATCAGCACAGAAAAGATAACTTGATATTTTGAAGTTAAACACCAGTACTTGAAAGAACATGAGCCATGAGGACCTTAGACCTTGCATGAGTGTTGTAGTCCACACAACTTACTGCCCCCTCAAACTGATGGGCAACACCAGCCAGCACACTCGAGGATTGTTGTTACTTATGTGGAAAGAGGCTCAAAAACAGATGACTTTAACCTTATGTGTATAAAGTAACAGAATATCAGAAATATCATGGAATTTGGGTGGATAATTACTCACAAAAAATATCAAAGATGAATGAAGAATTTAGCAGTCACACCCATCCCATGCACCTAGTCTACTCAACACAGCAGTTGCAAAACCTGCCCTGGGGCCAGTAAAAAAAACAGACGGTGCAAGAACCACTGCCAGATTTTTTGTCAGATTTGCTTTCCCTTCTTTTTCTTCCCTGCTCTTTTCTTTGCCTTCTGGCTTTGTTCTCCAAAGTTACTGAGCACAGTGGCAGCGTGGTAGAGCCTTCATACACCCAAAGAGTTTTTGAACTCTCGACAACAGCAGATATTTTATCTGCACTTCAATAAACTACCTGGACAGACAGACAATGTGTTTACTTCATGACTTGTTACAGTTAGAGAGCAGTAGCAGTTACCAACAATTAGTTGGAGAAGGGTGCAATCTGCTTGCTTCAAGAACCTGTTCACTGCATGGAAATTTCACATTGGCAATGAAACAAATTAGAGTACCAAAAAAGCTTACATGTGGTCAAAAGAGGATTAAGATTCACAAAATCCAGTTTATCCGCTGTGCTCATTTTCGAATGGCAAGAAACTACTTTGCAATTGGGCAAAACAATTCAGGTTATGTAGACCTGCATCGGACCAGAGCCTACCCCCTCTCATGGAGGGAGAAAAAATAATGTAAACATGGTCCCGATAACATGTAATTGTCTACAAACCGTGTTAGAATCACTTCACTGCACAGGAAACCACAAGAGAACGGTGTCTTTAAGAATCAGTAGATCAGCAGATCCAGTTTAAACCAGCACTCCCCTCATTTGCTTGGCTCTTGAAAAGTTAGAACTTTGCTTTGAACTACCTCCGTTAATTCAGTTCACCCCTACCCCACATTCTTCAACCTTCTTAGGCCTCTTGCTCACATGCTTACATAAACTTTCTCAGCGCTTTCTCCCCCTTCTCTTTCCACAGCCCTGGCAAAATGCTTCAAATTCCACCACCACGTTGTAGGGCCTGGTGTATTAGAAAGAGTCCTGAACTGTGCTTCCTGTTCCCCAGCAACTCAATATCACATCCCCAAGTTCCCAGACATCTTCAGCCAAGATCTGTGCTTCAAACTTCTTTTTTTTTTTTTTTTTTTTTTTATAGCTCGTAGGCATTAATTTCTGAAACTTGAAAAAAATTATGCAATAAAAATAATGGTGCATGGCACAAAGCAAATAAATAAATAAAACGTGTTATGTATTATGTTACATCCATTACATTAAGTGTTCTTCGCAGCACAGTATGATGGGGAGGTGATTACAGGCAAAATAGCAATTAAAGCCTTTTAATTGCATTTAATGTTTTTCATGCCATTAGAAAAACATTTGTATTTGAGGATTACTTTGTGAATAGTCATTTTCACCCCCGCTTCTTTATATCTGAATTAGATTTTTTAAAAATCTTAAGTGCTTCGACTAGGTAGTGTTTCAAACCATAATTTACTGATGTATTGTACATCAAAGTGATGTTAGTACTTTCAAGAACCTCAAATATATCTGCAGCTATGAACTGACTTGGATATTTTTGCTGTCTCTGTCTGATTCACACTGAGGATACACACTGGTGTCCATTGTTTTGTTTAGCGGTCTCAGAGGGGTCATAACACATAGGGTTGGTCTGGGAGACATTCAAACAGATGCATGACGATCTATCTCATGCATAAGCCAAGTTCATCTTATCGCCTTCAATATCCTGGACAGACATTTATGGCCCAGTGAGCCAATAAGCAAGCCACACAACCATTTCCACTTCATGCATCACTGCACATTTTGTATACTATCATTATTGGCGGTAAAATTGCCGTCAACATCTGGCTTGAGACCAACTGCATCATCTCACCATCTTCACAACAAAGGGCACTGTGACTCTGTATATCACTTTAATCCTATTGTCTTAAAAGACAGAATGAAAAGCTGCCACTCAACGAAACTATATTAAATCAGCAGAGATTAACATTATAAAGCATTACCATACCATATTACCATAATATTATCATATTACCATATATTAATATAATTTTGTATGGTATCCCTGATTTAAAAAAAAAAAAAAAAAACACAAGGAAAGCATGCATATCTGAATTTACTGAAAGTAAGCAGTGGAGGACTGAATAAAAATTCTTCAATGAATGAACGATACAATGATACAATTGATACATGCCTGTGATACATGTCTGAATGGGTTTTTCTCTCCTCTTTTTTTGTTGAATGTAGCTCATTAATTCGAGCTGAGAAAGCTTTTGGGACTTCCAAAGACAGCTCCCATTGTCACTGGGAACAGTGTTATTTCAAAGGCCTTTGAACAGGCCTCGGAGCAATGGTCCTTGGCTTAGTATCACATTATTATTTAGGAGCACTTACTGTACCTCCTGGCCCTCCAGAGCTCTGCCCGCTCCTCTGATAACAATGAGGGAAGCCCATGGTCCGTCTTCCTTAATTTTAACATTTTCCCCACTCCCATGAATACTTTTCTGCAGACACAGAAATAACTGTAATTTTTTGAGGACAGATAAGCTTCTACAAGCTTTTTTACTGCTACTGCTATTTTGCACACCCTATAAAAGGAACAGTACACCCTAAAATGAAATGTCATTATCTACTTACCCCCAGGTCGGTTAAAACACCAGTTCATATGAATCAAACACTGTTTACTTTTTTAAACATTTTTTTTCCTTCTGCTTTCATATGACTAAAAACTACATACCAAAGAGTAGTGCAGTACCTTTTAAGGTTTATTAACTCATCCAGATTGGTAAAAATAGATTTTTAGGCTTATTTTAAACAAATTCCTATTTCAAAAGCTGAACTGCTCAGAATTTGGTCATACATGACATGAAGAGTCAGAGGCTCTAAAGTACTAGAATTATCCAAGGTGTTCCTCTGGCCCTCCGAACAATGCATACTGGGACAGGCTCCAGTCCCCTCGACCATGACTAGGATGGGAATAAGCAGATTTGGGTGAATGGAGGACTACAGGTATGGAGTAACGATTTCAACGAAAAAAAAAAAAAATCAAGGCTGAACATCTTGTAATGTCACCAAATTTGAGTAATCTACTAAAACCTTTATTTTTATCTGTTCTAATAGTAATTATTCTTTGCTAGGTAAAACATCACAGTATGTGTTACCTCTTGCCAGCATATTTGCTTTTGATATGGAGAGCCTCTTTGAAATAACCTGGCTTGCGGTGTCTGAGGCTGCCAAGTGCTCCTTCTACACTACTGCCTCTGCGGTTGGAGGCTGTAAATATGACGTGATTCCAAATGCTTTTGGTCCAAAATAAAAATAAAATCTGTAACACGGAACTGATGTTATGATAAGTTTAAATCTGTGATAACTGGATTGGAATCATACAATCATACTAATTATTTAAATGGACTGCCAAACAATAACAACGATCAAATTCATTACTTTTAATCTCACTTGTTGACGTGACTACCATGAGCTCTGCCCTCAAAATATCACATGCTGGCACTTGGGAATCAGGTAACAAGATAAAACTCTAGTCAAACTTACTACTCTGTTGTCACATCCATGTGTGCTCAACTTGCAATTTCAACAGCACTTGAAGGCAGCACAGGTCGGTCCCTTTAGCTGCTCTTAAGAATGCCACAGTGATTTGTTGAACTCACTCAATTTCAAGATCAAACCATATTCTTTTCGGTGTGACCCTTGAAAGTAAGTCAGGATCTCAGTCTTACTCCCTGTTGAACCAAGCCTACCCATTTTTGTTTTTTATTTTAACAAACAACAGTGTTTTAAGTTGTGTTAAGGTGTATTTTGACAGTTTTAGCCAGTGGCCACCTATTGACCATGGACTTTGCGCGTGTCCTACTACTGGTAGTACTAACAGTCATAATAAAAATATTTTACCACATTGTGTTTGAATGATATATTCACACAAATTTTCCCTGGTGGCACTTGAGAATCATTCCTGTCAAACGTGGTTTCAGTTTTGCAGACTGATAGGTAACACAGTACGAGGGACACAATGAACGACGAAATCAATCAAGGGGTGCATTCATCTTCTTGTCTCGTAGTCTGAATCACAGTAGTTGTCTCTCCCTTCACCTCAGGATTTATGTACCATTTTATTTTGATGCTCAGTCAGTTGTATTTTGAAAACCAATGAATCATACTGACACTTAAGAATAACCAATCAGCTAAGGTTCATTGGATTACATGAACCCCGTCAGAGCAGTAAACCCCATTCCAATTGGGGCAGAGAAAGAAAAATCACATTGAATAAAGTCGAACCTCTTTCCAAAGGCTTTGGCTTCCCTTGTGAATTAAATAGAGAATTGTGAGCCCTATAATACAGATCTGTTCTTATAGGACGATATTACTGTGAGCCCTCTCTTGGCCTGAATATGTCCAATATGCATCTTGCCTGGGTGTATTTATTTTAATCTTTGACTGCAATATTTTTTATCCATCCCCCCTTCCGTCACTGTGATCAGGCCAGGAAGATTTGAAAATAATCACCTACATGCATTTAGAGCCATCACTTAATTCACCCCCAAATGATTAGCTGATAAAATTCAACCATTGTGCCTTTTTTAATACTTTCCTGAAATGACTTCCTGGGGGTGTGCTCGTGAAGTTGTCACAAAGACTGCATGGATGGGTCAAACACAACTGGCCAGATAATGTCTGCACATTCTTGTGCTCTCTGAATCAGATAATTACACACCCCCTGATTTGCTTAAGGTTTGCAGTGGCGCTAATGGCATTGCCTTTGTAAAAAAAAAAAAAACATTTCTGATGTATCAATGGTGTGCAGATTTTGCAAAGGCAACTGAAGATGAACAACATGGAACAAACATTTAGCATCTTAGGACTGAGGAATACGTATTTTAAGGTATGTCAGCCAGAAAGCGCAAAAATGAAAAGGGGCTTTATTCTAATATTAGAAAACCTTCTTAAGCCTAATTTACTAATGGAAATACAGCCTTTTTAATCCCTAATTGTACACACTGCTGCACCCAGTGAAAGCATGTTTTATTTTAGGTGCAAACATTAAAATCTTTTAAAATTTTAAATTTTAAATCTAGAGGTGGCAGGTGCAGCAAGGCTTGAATGATGCAAGATTTTTCCCTGACTGTTTCATGGATGGAATTTCCAGCAGGAAGTACTACCACTATTTACTCATTAGGACTGGATTATTCGAAAGCAATAGATAAAACCTGTTTTATGTTTGATAACAGGAAAAAGACAAGTCTGGTTTCAAAAGTGACTCTTGTATTCTAATTGGCTCATTGCGCCAAAATTGCAATAGACCTCATTTAAATGCCAGTTGTTAGTAAATAAATCACAACATTTTTAATAGATGTGCCTCTTATTTGCTTAGCACATGCAGCGTGTTTGCACCTGCTTTAGCAAACCAGGGTGATAATGTCTAATGCTTGTATTTGTATTCCATGACTTGTTCAGCAACACAGATCATATTAGTCAGAAATGCCTTATGAAGTGACTGAATTAATTGTAAAAGATAAAAAAAAAAACAAAAAAAAAAAACATGACATTATGGCTTCATTTTCAGCCAGAAATGAGAAGTCTTTGTTAGTCTTTGATGTGTCTGTGATAAAGAAGTTGGATCTAAGAGACGTTTCAGAGTTCTTGTTTTCATACAGTAGACTTCTGATTTAGTCTATAGTTTACCTATTTGGCTTTACCTTACTTACTGGTCTAGGAGAATTTCTGGGTCAAAATGGAAGAGATGTGCTTAGATGCCACAAGTTAATGTTGCTGTGCCATTTTGACAGTGCTATTTAGGACAGTGGTTGTGGCTGGTGGAATTTCGTCTGAGAAAAAATACATAAATAACTAGACATTTATCTTAAAACCAAGTAAACAATTAGGTCAACCTTGTTTCTTTCTCTTTAAATGACATAGGATGATGCACAAAACCTTCCTCATCAGAGACTAGGCTGTTGTTCCTGTGCCCTGCACTGAAAAACACTGTTTTATAAATACAAAATAAAATTTCCACAATAATTAACCAGAGGAACACTACATAGTCCTACAAGTAAGCTATCAAAGTTCCAGCTTCAACATGACAAGAATTAACACACAATGAAGCACATCTTCTGCACGATGCACTTCTAAGGTTTCTTTAAAAAGATTTAATAGACTGAGAAAACAGCAAACCTAACTAGGGAACGTGTGCTCTTCATTTAGTACCCTACAATCAACTTTGGCCTGCTACACATTCCTGGTCCCGTCTCCACAGTAACAGCACTCAAGCAATGACTATCTGGAATCATGTGCCACTTTGCAGGCCCACTTTTATCTCAAACTTGTAGACACTGAACTAAAATTTTAAAAAATACAGGGAGAGAGTTAGAACTTTGGTCAATCATGCCTGAAAACTGAAGACAGATCATGAGCTAATACTAACCTGTGTCTCTCATCAAAACATGTGAACCCAAACAATTCAGTGCATACCTCTCTTATCTATCATCTCTAAGGGTCAGCTTACCTCAATAGACACTGGAAAAGGAGAGGAGGAAAAGACGTGATTTTAAGTGGATGGAAAACACTCACGGTAACAGGATTTTATCATTCTGCATCAAATTGTTTCATTTGTCCTCACAAAGACGTCTTTCACCGCACAGGCTGCAAACAACTTCAAGCAAAAGGGCAATGCATATATTATCCAAAAAGAAGGGCAATGCATACATTAAATAATGAGCATGAATGAAAGGAGAAATCTTGGTTTCTCAACACTTCTAGAGTAACAAGGCAAATAAAATCCTGTAAAACTATTTCTGGAGTGCAACACAACTAAAATCCATGTCTGCATTATTATATTTATAATAATCACGGGGGGGACACTAGGCATAGCTGTTTCTGTTTAATGATTGTTTATTATTTTGTCCCCAAAATTCATAATAAATTTATCAAGAAGAGCTGCAGCTCTGCTAACAGTTGTCATGCACACACTGTGCTCCTCTCTGGACTGCGATGGATGCAGACCAGTTTGATTTTACAGTAAAAATTCATGGAAAAATGTTTTTTGTTACAGTGAACTTTTGTATGACCCGTGAATAATGCCGCAGTACTTTATAAAAGTGAATCAAAATAGTAACTAAATAGTCACTAAACTCATTGTTGTGACATGAACATTACACAGTTTTGATTGTGACAAACTGTTGGAAAACTTTCTCCAATAAATCAGATAAGAGTGAGAATGGGAAAAATCAGTACAGAGCCATAAAGGGGGCCCATAGAAGAGAGGCTGGATAAGAGTATGTTTAAACAAGATGGCAGTGAGCCAGTGGTCAGAGAGCTGTTAATAACAGAGAGCATGTTTAGGCAAACAGTTGCCATGACTCCCTTAGGGGGTCTAGCAGGAAGGAGCTATATCTGGGGAACAAGAAGTGGTTTCCATAAAAAGATTTTTGGTGCTTGAAATTGGCTTAAGTGAGAATAGGATGGTATTCCATGAAGAGCAATTTTAGACATTAGCTGTTTGTTCGCTTCCCAGGAGTCCTTTATCAAATAAAGAAACCAAATTCCATGCGTGTCTTGGATACATAGAGCAAGCTGGCAGCTTACCTTGCCCTAACCAAGGATGTCAGGGCCTTTATTAACTCTGTTAAACCAACAGTGGGGCCTGAGCAAAAGCAAATGACACTATTAGCCTGATTTGGGTTGCAAACATCAGCAGTGTTAATTTTGTGATGTGTAGGCCAAGGCCAAGAAGTAACTATGGGAAGATTACAGACAACACATACACACAAAAAAAACAACTTTAAAATGAATTGTGTTAAGAATGCAGTGCCATACCAAGTCTGCCATGAGACAAAAACATTTCAACATTCTTCTCTTCAAAATTGATACAATGTACACATTTTGGTCCCTAAAACTGAATGTATAGAAGGTATACAAGGTGAAATCATCTAGGCCTATCAGTAAAACTACAACTTTTGAAACACTGATCTCTATCTGGGACTCAGGGTCGACTCAGAGTCAACCACATTACGAGTGGTTCAACCTCGTCTTGTCTTGATTTTGTTCTGAATGTGTCTCTCATCTGCATGCTTTTCTTCTTCTGCTGACATGAGCATATCTATCTCATCCTCCTGTTCCTCTTTTTTCTTTTTTAGAGAAGGCTTTGTGTCTGTGCTACTGTCCTTTGATGGCAAGACCCTCACTAACCTCAGTGTCCTCCTGACACAAAAATTCTGCCAGATTTGCCACAATGTCATATGCCACGCTGCGTTTGTTATCTTCTATGAATGAATTTTTTTTTTTTAAACATGGGTCACGCACTGCAGCTTGCATATAGATGCTATCAGCAAGGTTACTGTTGGTCAGCTCCCACCTCTTGTCAAACTCAGCAGCGAGCTTCACTTTCAGTAACTCTGTAAGAGTGAACATTGGCTTCAGTTAGGACTGGGCAAATAATCAGTGAAACTGATTAATTCGAATTTATTTTTTAAATCGATGCAAATAACGGCTGAATCGTAAAATCAACATTATAACAGCCACGAGCATTGTCTCAAAAAGCCCCAATTCACTCATCTTCACAGAACCTGCATTCCCGGGAACACATGCACAAATCATCCCTCACATGATAGGCTAATCCCTGCAAAGATTCAAATACTAGTGCAAAGTGACAACAAGAAAAATCTAAATAAAAATCTTGGAAAACAAGAAAAATCTTGATTAAAATGGTAAAAAGATTGAAAAAAAAAATCAAGATTATATTTTTTGGCCATATGGCCCAGCAGTAAAACACTGTTCTCTGCTATTCTCCACTGGGCTGTTGTTAAATCTAAGTTATGGTCAGCCAATTTGCTGGTACCAGGGTTGGACAGCATGGTGGTGATTGGCCACTTCTGCTCCACAATACCTTCAAGCATGTGATGGGCGGAGTTGCAATGAGTTGGGCCATCTTGGGTTAGTTTGGGCTAGGCAATTTTCTGCTACTATTGCTTTTTTTAGGGCTGCTGTGGCCTTTTAGTGCTGCATTGATGCACAGCTGAAATGTGTGCCCTGCGCAACAAATCCCCTTTACTGTTCTCCAAGATGAATCCTCAGTTAACAAGTCTGAGCACAAAATCATGTTTACTGCATTGTCGTGTACAACAGCCACCCGCTTTCCCCTGGAATGTCATATGCAGTCACGACTTCGCTCAGTCTTTGGGAAATGTTTGCTCAAAGACTCTCACCCATCTCCTTTGTTTCTAAAACAAATGATGCCAATTGCCAGTCATTGATAATAAAGTGGGCAGTCACTTTAGACACACAGCTTCCATAGTTTCTGACGTCCAAATGCCAGTGGTGAAACTAACTGCTGAACTGTGTGCAATTTTCTCCATATCCTATTTTGTTACATTTTGCACTAGTACCTCCTTTTGGGAACAGTGTACCCTGGCCCCAGAATTTCCATTAACTTCTTAAATCTAGCACACTCACCAATGTTTACAGGCCTCATATCTACCGTGAAGAAATCTGCTATGCTGTCTGTAAATGCTTGTTTATATGTCTCTGAGAGCGGGGCCCTCATGTCCAGGCTCGTCTGGGTTAATCTCTTGACTTGAAGATGAATATATTGGATGTGTCTAAATGACACAGCTATATGTATGTAGCTATATACCAGGCATTTTCATTTGACTTTTGTAGTGTTGTTCTTTAAAAGTTCAAAAGTGCTGCCCAGCTTTGTTTTTTTCTGAGACATGTTAAAAGCCATAAATGACTTCTCCACCGCAAATTGAGGCTTCTCATTTGGGTGACACCAAGACAGGTCAAGTGAATTAACTGATTCTTTTTAAAGTGTCTATCCTAACCTGCCACTTCCCCACATACCAATTGCAATATATACCCAAAGCATTTTTTTAACAGAATGGGTCCTTTTATGTCCAGTAACTGCGTTAAAAAAAAAAAAAAAAACACTCCACGACTCCACCCTCTTAGCCAACTGCCGAGGTCTATGACTGATGATTCAATTCGTCAACATTCAGGGGACAGCCCTGTCTCTATTAGTGTCTCATTTTATATTTTTTTTATCTTTGAGCACAAAACTTTTTTCCCTGAGATTTTTCCCCATCGCCAGTGATACTGTGTTTCACAGAGGCTGTAAGTTTACCTGTAACAACAACACATCCAATACAGTACAGTTTCTTTAAATTACTGATAGTTGCTCACTCTATACAAGACTGTTTCAGGCAAACCACTTTTAAACTTAACCTTAGTTTGCAAATTCCCTACTGTTGCACAGACCAAACAATTTCCATCAAAGTGGGGCATCCAACATGCAGCTGAGATAAGAATCAGGCAGAAATAACAAACAACACAGAGATTCCAACAATGGCCCCTGAACATCTTAAACACCTATTCAATATATCCACATCTGTATCCACCAGACTACATTTCCTGTGTCTTTGAGAAATTGATATTGAGAGTGGAGACTCACATGCGTTCATTATCCCACCACAGTTGCAATGCAAGATTCAAGCTCACATGGACTATAAACAGCGAGGTTCAATGTTTCTGCTATCTGATTATCCCTGATTGAGTCAGTTTAACACTTAATGCAACAATAATGTTGATGTCTTCAAAAAAATTCATTTTTGTCAGCAGATGCTGACATTCAGAGCAAAAATAAATGAACTTGGGCAGCACAAAGCCATAAACACAGTTTAATATCCCCGTATGAACAATGGCTTTCCAAAGAAATACACTCTTCATTTTAGGCAAAACATATTGTTTCACTGAGAGTAACAGCTCATGTCGGCTGGTAGTAATGTAGGTTTCTTAACAAATTTCAAAGAAGTAATCTGCTTCTGAATAGCCTCATGATCTCACAGCAGCAGCGCAACAGATGTGGGTAAAAGGGTCACACAAACATAAAATACACATATTTTTGCCAAACATCATGAGAAAATGATGCTGTTGTCATTCACATGAATTTCTCCAGGCAACCTACAGATAGGTTATTTGCTTTGCCATTGTTGCAAGCCAGGTGTTCAGTGGTTACAAAAAAAAAATCTGTTAAGTACAAGAATTTTTATAGTTTCCGCACTTTTAAAGTGCTTTTGGTGGTTTTTGGGTGGAAACTAAAAATCTTTAAGAAAGTTATTTTAGTTTGATTCCTGCAATTTTATATGCATACCCATTTACCTATTTCAGACACAGATGGAGAATCATCTGCACTGAGAAATCACTTATCTTATCCTGCCAATTTATGCTATAACCTGCAGCACTGTCTAGTGTACAGTTAATTTTCTGCCCTAAAGAAAATTTGTTCTGATATGTTAAATCTCAACACCTGCTCTGCCAAAAACAGGGTTTCTACACTCAGGGTTTCATGCACAGCCTGACACTTGCATCAACCACCACAAATTGCAATGCTTTCATAACAGTTTGTTACCAAAATATCTATCTGACATGCAACTTACATATCAGTTTACTGAAGTTACATGACATTGTGTAATTACTTAGTTAACTTGTTATTACCTTTCATTTAATTCTGCATAAAGACGTTCAGTGATTTCTGTTGCAGTGATACAACAAATAAAATATTGCACAACATAGATTAAATCAGTACCAATCAAGACCATGCAACTGACTGCCATACTTCAGACAAACATGTGCATGGGCTCAGGATTACAGGTGTCAAGTAAATCGTGAACAGACTTTTGCAGCCTTCTCTCATTCCTTGCCACTCTGTAAAACAAATTCCAAAGCTGAAGGTGCGTTGCATCTGGCATTTTTCCCTCTACCACTTTTTCATTTGTTTTCTAATTTGAACCCATTTTAATACATTTTGGTCAAGACTCACAGCAGCTGCAGCTGCACTGTGCCACTGAATACAGTATATAGTGGGGTGTGTACCCATGTGTATATTTTCTTTTTAGTAACACAATATTTGACATACATATATATGGTAACCTCACACTCCAAGCACACCACACCCTTCGTCTAGTGAAATCATGGGAGGGGCATTACCACCTTGCATGTATACGGCTGTGTACTGACCTCAGATGTAATCCATAATAACAGGACCCAACCCAGGAAAATCCTATCATTGCACCTCCTGATAAATGCCTTAATGTAGGCCTTGAGGATTAAGTCATGGCATAAGATGAAGCCAGGCTCCCTGAAACTGATGCCAGTGCCTCCATAACAGGCCAACATCGAGAATACAGCATCACACTGGTTCCAAAAACAAATCCACAGCATGCACTGCGCTCCCACAGTAAACATGCATTATCATTTAGAGTCTATTTTTGAGTAAATTTGAGTGGAACATGAGTGGAACATAGGCTGGCACGATCCTAGCTTGAAAGCTTTATTTCATTCTGGTCCTTATTCGTCTACCTTTTGCCATTACAGTATTTGCCTGTGTCGAAAATTTCACCACATACTTCACTATAGCGCTTCAAACATCCAGGTCACCCGGTGCTCTGCTGCCCAAAACACCTCCAGACACACGCAGGGCCAGCAGTTTGCAGTTAAATTCAAAGAGCAATTAAAGCGCATCCTTTCATCACAATCACATTCCCGCCGCACCTCCTTATACCTACTGTCCGATTATCCTCTGCCTGAAACTTGTGTACATTGTGGAATTAGATGTTATTTTAATTAGCATGAGCTAATGGACAAGTAGACTGCTGATACTGCATTGGCCAGATGTTCTGTTAACATAAACTGCCTGCGGTGAAAAAACATTCACATCAACCTCCTAGCGGTAATTATGAGTAGAATATGTGGGAATTGTTGATAGTCTGTGATATCCCCCACCCAAAATCTGAAACTATGGAAGCGTGTCAACACAAGCAGCAGTCTAGATATGACAGCAAATCCAGTAGTGTTTGCGGTTGAAGGTATGAAAAACAGCAATTCATACAGTCAACCACACACACAAAAGACAGAAATACCTGCTGTAGTTTGTTAATGGTTGATTTTAAATTCTTAAGCACAAATGACATGTAATATGGACATTCAAACAAGCATAACAAGTAAAGGACAATTTCCAACTATAGCAACTAAATTCAAATTTTCCACTTCCATTAACATGATTTGAACCCAGCAGGAGACCGACAGCAAGCAAGGTAAACTCACAAGTGTGTGCCCAACACTTAAAGTATCAAATAGGCTACAACAGCTGAAATGTTATGAAATATAAATGCCGCTATGTAAACTGCAATGTGAGTGTTATTGTAATGGAAGTTTGTGTTTTAATAGCTTCAGTGGCTTTTTAGATTCAACTGTTGGGAGATTCCTTGGCCCTGCATGTGTGTATTGGACAGACAGTCTAAAGCTACAAAAACTCCACAGTGAGGCATAAGTGATGTTATTCTGAACACAATCAACCATCATGTTGGCAAGAACCAGGAAACAGAAAATAACCATAATTATTCCTTAAATGTCCCGCTATCTCTGTTTAGAAAACAAAATGACATAAGTCAAAGATCCAACACCTATCGCACAGAGACCAAGTAAACTAAGACCGGACACACACCACAGCTGACATGTAGTCCTTGAGGAGAGATCTTTCATTACAGCTCATCCCCTCATGCTAAATTTACCAGCCAAAAGAAAGTAATTTCCCCACAGATTCAGTGAGGATACTTCCTGTCAACTTCCTTAAATAATTCACATCCATCTGATCCTTAATAAACATCAAACTAAGGGTATAAACTACTTTTACAGCAGTAAAAGTCAGTGGACTAAATTACATTTCCAGCTTTCTTATGCAGATATGAACCTCTGAGGTAACAGGTGCCAAGAAGAAAATATGTATTATGCATTACATTTCACTGCCTCATTTAGACATTAAATATGTACACTGCAGAGGAAAATTTAATTTTAAAAAAGGAAAAAACTCACATTAAGCCGCCTAAGAATGCGGTTACTAAGTTTAAAAAGGAGGGCAGCTTGCCAAGTCTGAAACATCTACATCAGGTGACCGTTAAATATTTGTGGTAGGAACTGGTGGAATTCCTGACTGCTTATTTTGAGTCGAGGCACAGGTGTTAAAATGGTTCTGGGCAGTTGAGCAAGTATTAAAACATTTTCTACAAGATCATAAAGGAGCCAGAGAGTAAAACCAGCCATCAGCTCAAGGTCCAAAACATGCATTTTTTAAGATTAAAGGTTTAAAAAAATGCAGTCAGATACATAGAACCTTAGTTGAAACTGCCTCATAGTACACCATGTTACCACATTTTGAAATTGGAACAAAAAGCTTGCAACTACAGAGTGAGAGCATAGAGAGAGAGCACAATTTGGGGGAAAAGAGGAGGAAAGACCATGCAGGATCATCCCAGTTCCACAGCAACTATTTAGGAATGTCCACTGCAAGTCTGAGAGTGAGAGACAGCTGGTCCATCTGTTCCTGCCATCAAGTCTCCGAAAAGGAAAAATGTTTGGAATGAGGAACCTTGCGTGTCTCCTGTAAGGCTGTTTTTACCTCACCATCTCGCAAGATGACAGTAAATAAAATGTAGTGCATAAAACTTTCTATGAGCCAATAATGTGAAAATACTGCGTGCCCAACTGAAAAGAAAATCAATGATAAAAAAAAAAAAGCTTCTTAAAACAGGTGTGTAAGAATGACCAAGATGAATAGCAAGAAACTTACCAGTCTCCTCATCAATGGTGAATATCCCAAGGCCGGATCCATCTCGTATGGAATATCGAATCTCTCCATCTCTGCCTTTGTCTTCATCTTCAGCAGTTACCTTCATTACCGAAGTCCCAACAAGCGCATCCTCTTTTATAAATCCTTTTTCCACAAAGGACGGAAACAGAGGCCGGTAGAGATTCTCATTCACGTCCACCACATCCACTTCAATGAAACAGGTTGATGACAACGACATCGGCTTCCCTTTGTCTTTAGCTTTTGCCGTAAGATTGTACACCTGCCGTTTCTCATAATCTAGATTTTGCACAATCCGCACAGCGCCACTGAGTTTGTCTACCTCAAAACTCCCATCTCCGTTATCAATAAGGCTATATCGTACCTGACTGGACGGCCCAATGTCAGGGTCATGAGCCTCCAGCCACATAATTATAGTGCCTATAGGAAGGTCTTCCCTCACCTTCACACGGTAATTGGGGGGAACAAATTTAGGCGGGTTGTCATTGACATCTTCTAAGATGATCTTGAGCAGCACAGTGGACACTAGCTGAGGCTCACTCACTGCCTGATCACGTGCAGCAATCTTCAAAATGTAAACAGGGTGCATCTCACGATCCAATGGCTTTGTCACAGTCACTAAACCAGTTTCCTCATTGATAGCAAAATGATCTGTACCTGCCAAAATTGAATACTTGACGATTCCATTATTCCCTTGATCCTTATCTGTTGAATCCACCTGGATAATTTCTGTTCCTACAGGCGTGCTCTCACTTATCTCAACTGAATATGAATCTTGTAAAAATTGAGGGCTATTATCGTTGGCGTCTAAGATCTTAACATCCAAGAGGCGTGATGAGGACTTCTGCGGTATGCCAAGATCATACACTGTGACATTGAGTGTGTAATGGTCTGTCGTTTCTCTGTCGAGAGGAGCATGGACCAAAAGCCAACCACTTTCCATTTCTACTATGAAACGGCTCTCTGCGTCGCCTCCTGAAATAACATAGACCAGTTTCCCATTGAAGCCACTATCCGTGTCGGTGGCACTTAAATGGACAATTCGGGCCCCAACAGGAAGGTCTTCTCTAACCTCAATGACACTTGGAAAAGACTCTGCAAACTGAGGAGTGTAGCGGTTGACTGAGTGAATGTCCATAAAATTATCATCTGGTTCTGTTTGCGTGTGAATCTTGCTGCCCTGAAGCAGCTTTTCTGCCAGCATAGTAGCAACACCAGTGTCAACACATTTTAACTGGACAGGCTTGCGGGCTGTGATGACTGTTATATTCATGATCATTGATTGAGTCTCGTGTTCCCCGTCGCTCGCAGTGATTTGTAAACTATGAAAGGACACTTTAGCTGCCTCTCCCTCACTCAGTGTCTGCTTCAGCGAGAGCACACCAGAGTTTGGGTTCAGTTCAAACAGATCGAGATCATTTCCAGCCTTGATATTGTACCGTACCAGCTGCAGTTCATCAGCATCTATGGCAGACACTGTAGTTATCTGCTCTCCCACGCCGTGGTCTCTAGGCACAGTGACTTCACAGTCTATATTTTCAAAGAGAGGTTTATTGTCATTCAGGTTATTTAGTGTTATGGTGACTGATGCCTCCACTTCCCTGCGGTAAGGGGAACCCCAATCTGAGGCCCTGACTCTGAGATTGTAAATCCTTGGCATGAGCTCATAGTCCAGAACCTCTGAGGTGCTGATGACACCAGAGAAGTAGTCAATGACAAATGGTTGTGGGCTCAAATTTGTAATGCTGTAGGTCACATAGCCATTCTCACCTTTGTCAAGATCAGTGGCTTTAACCGCTAGCACACTGGTCCCTACAGGTACATTCTCATCAACACTGGCCTTGTAGGATGTCTGCTGGAACTCAGGTGCATTGTTGTTCACATCAATCACATCTACGATCACTTTAGTTGCAGCCTTTCTATCACTGGTGGTAATGTCTAGCTCATATCTAGGGGCATAATCAGCATTAATGTGTCCTGTTGTGGTGATTAAGCCGGTGTCTGGATTAATTGCGAATCTGTTCTTTTCAGACTTGTGTCTAAAAGCATATTTTAGCTGTGGATACTTAGGCAAAGCTGTTACCATAGCAACAGGTGTATGAAGAGGGGCAAATTCACTGAGATTGACCCTGTAAACAGCCTTTTCAAATTTAGGAGGGCCCACTCTAAACTGCGCAGAGGTAACGTGAATGAGTTTAGCAGATGAAAACTGAGGGGGGCTTCCTTTGTCCTTCGCTTGCAAAGTGAGGTTGTATCCGAAAGGCTGGCTGTCCCAGTCTACATCTTTAACGGCTTTGATTTTATACTCCTTGCTCCCCGGACTGGTTCTTACAGCCTTGAACTGCTGTAAAGGGTCACCCGCCACAATGCTAAGTGACGCTATCTCTCCATTTGGTCCCTGGTCATTATCTTCCACTGTCACGATGGCATAGGTGGGATCACGGTCTGAATCTGAGGGGGTCAAGGTGACAGCCGTGATTACAGGTGCATGCTCGTTGGCCTGCTCCACCCTGACTGTGAGTTTAGCCATGCTACTGAAGCCACTGCTCCCATACAACTTCATCCCCCTGTCCACTGCAAGGATCTCCAACTCATACAGCTTGGTCTCAGAATAATCTAGTTTTCCAGTCAATGTCACCACACCACTAGTTGGATGAACTGCAAACATGTCCGTCCACTCTCTGAAACTGTAGTAGTATTCTCCATTTGTACCGATATCTGCATCTGTCGCTGTGACCTTGGCCACGCTTGTGCGTATGGCTGTGTTCTCCGGCAGAGAGATGCTGTACGAAGTTGGCGAGAATAGAGGTCTCAGATCATTGGTGTCTAGTACCTGCACTTTAACCCTAGTGCGACACTCCAGATTGGTACCTCTTTCCACCGCTTTAACAGTCAGCATGTAGTGGTCTTTAACCTCCCGGTTCAGAATGGCAGTGCTGCCTCCTTTGGTCCTTATTCGCAAAAAACTGAAATCTCCCACAACATAGTCCTCTGCTTTGAACAAGTTCTCATTGTCTCCAGAGACTATTTTGTACCGTATCTCCCAATCTGGATCTGTGATATAGATGCCCATCTTGGCGTGACTCTCTAAGTAAGTCTTAGCAGCAGAGTTCTCATATATGGTGGCATTGTAAACGGAGTGAGTGAACTGCATGGAGGATGCCCTCACCATCCTTTGGTTCCCTGTGCAGCCACAGAGGAGCTGCAGGAGCAGCACAAGCAGTGAAACTAAGTGCTTCCCCATTATCGTACCGTGATCTTCACAGAACCACCTGGAAACAAAAATAAAAAATATAGTCAGTATTAGTGTGCTACAAAGCTTTAACCTGTGTAAAATGCATTTTCATAAATCTGACTGACAGAAAAAATTATTTGCAATTGCCATTAATAAAGTCCCCAAGAGTTTAAAAAAAAAAAGCAGGTGAGACCATCATTTGCTATTATCATCCCCAGAGTAGGCAGCATTTGAAGATAAATGCTGTCAACCTTACTCCTCACTTCCACCGACTGCTTTAAATGCCATAACAAGTGTCGGATCTGCTGATAAATGGCTAAATCGCTGCTATAAGATAAGGCATAAAGGTAAAAAGACTAGAGGTACACCTGTCCTGCTCCTATTTCTGCATAAAGTCAGATGCCAATTGTGTGCATTTCATAACTGCAGAATCCGATTTATCCAAGCATCCACTTTATGAAAAGACCAATCCAGCTGCAAACATTATATAAAAAAAAGCATAGCCTACAAATAATATGGGTAAATTTCTTTGGTCATGGAGTCAACACAAATATTTTAACTGTAATTAATTAAGACTGTGCATATTTGTACATGCACATTTCATACATGTCAGATCTCATAAAATATCAGTTCCAAAAAATACCTCTCTTTAAGTATTCATATGGTCATTTGGACAAAAAAAGACAATTTCATTACGTTAATACACATATTTCACTAGCTGCTCAGTATATACTCCTTAAATGATACTGGAGTAAGTTTCTCTGATCGGTGCTACCAGTTATACAAACAGAGAAAAAAATGTAGTAGTAAATTAAACACGGGACCTTGTTCATGTGCCATCAAGGGTAAAACTACTGGGGAAACACGAAGCATTTTTTTTTTTTTTTAAACTGGAGAAACAACGGTTTACAGCTGCCCCGCACCGAGTCAAGCTTTGTGTGGGTACTTGTACAAAGACGACTAAAAGCAACCCGATGCCGTGCCTGCACAGGAGTATACTGGGCATAAAATCCACATTATTTACCTATGGCGTGTCAACCAGACTTGGCCCAGAGGTTAGCTATTAATGCGTTATGTGAGGTTAATAAGTGACAGAGTCTACCAAAAATCACTTCAAATGCGAAAGCGTCGCCTGCAGGTACAAAAGACCCATCTGCTTGTGTGCGATAATTGTAAAACGTTAAACTGCAGCCTAACTTGTAGACCGGGCTATATTTAGACTGAGATCAAAAGAACTGCACTTTACTTCAACTTTTCACTATTCCACTTAGCTAAAATCCGGCGAACAGTGACTCGCTTTCATAAAAGTAAAAGGTTTCAGGCAAATATAGATGCCTCCAGACAATTTCATTTCCAACCCCCATCCCCCAACTAAATCCATTCACTTCACGAAACGATGGCAGCCGTGCGCTAAGCAGATATTATTTGGAAAAATGGCAACATTCCT